>NC_142933.1:120194062-120294062 GCF_046866305.1 Octopus bimaculoides | reverse complement strand
ATGGCTGCCATTGAAGCGATGTCATTTTTCATACGTGATGTAGTGGTGTTGCAAACTTTGACTCGTGCCTATTAATTTCCACTGCGTCCTTTGTATTGTATCAAAATTTCCTGCATTTATTTGTAAAGTTAAGGAAGTTATTAAAAATTTTAAACCGTCATTGACTTTTGGGACACCCTGTACATACATACATATATATATATATATATATATATATATATATATATATATATATATATATATACATACACATGTATTTGTACATGAGTGTATGTGTATATGTCTGTGTGTGTATGTGTGTGTGTGTAAGAGAGAAAGAGAGAGAGATAGGGAGAGAGAGAATTAGTTTGAAACAGTGAGAAGAGAGACTTTACCACCTAATTACAACTGTCAGATGTTTACCATTTCTTTTCTTGACTCCTCCCTGTCTTACGCCCGGGAGGTCTCAGATCCAGCGTTAATTACTTCATGATTTATTTGGGGAGATCTCCGGAAAGTATTCACTGACAATTGATGCCGTTGCTTCAAGACAAATATCGACTCTTAGATATAGATGTTGTTGATGTTGTTGCTGCTACTTATAGGATGCTGCTGTTGCTTAAATGGGAATTCTGTCGAGAAATTAAGTTGCTATAGTTTACTGGTAGGTCATATTACTAAATGGAAGCTTCTTAAGCTGATTTGAATAAAAGATCGAGCCACTATTCTGAATCTCTAACACTTACTTCTTTCAATTATAGATACTTGTATTTTATATAAAGGTACTTCAAGTTTAGTATTGGTACCTCATTTTAATTACTGATAGCTCTGCTTTAATTTTGGGTATCTGCATTGCATGTACTAATAACTGGCAGCATTTCAGTCACAACTAAACTATAACTAAACTGTGGTTTAGTTGCGACTAGTAGAAGTAGTACACGGATGAAAATCCTGATACATTGCAGGAAAGAGCTTCAACAGTTTTACAAGAATTACAACGTTTGTACATTTGTAAGTATTTTAGTTGTTGTTGCTGATGTTATCTCAGGTCAGCTCTGACTGAACAGATCTATGATCAGATATGTACCACGTAACCCTATCTCGTTTTCTTCATATACATTTTAAGCTATTATCCAGTGTGTCTCCTTTTTAATGACGCTAAGGTGTGATATGAGGGAGATTTGCCCGCAATTTCTTGATGACAGAGCAACAATACTGTCTCCTTTAGTTATCACGTGAGTATTTTAGTTGTAGATGCGGAGCTTCGTCTTCCGGGAGATAGAGCAGCGACGCCAGAGGGGCTTGTATATGGAGTACATGACTCTGGCGGCCAGACCACATCTGCAGTTGATCTTCAAGGTCAGATCTCCAGTGTTGGTGACTGTGGAGCTCAGGTAGATTTAGGAGCTGATAAACTCCACGACGGCGAGGCCAATGTGGAGAGAGAAGGGTCTGGGCCATCGCTTCGCCCAACTCACTCAAAGTCCTCCGTCTCTCACTAGATCATCCTATCAGGGCTTTACTGTCATTTGACGCAGTAGCTGCGGGCTGGAAGAGGCCTCGTGGTTAACCTCGTATCAGATGGTTGGACATGATTAAGGGGAAGCTCGACGTCATCTTATATTAATTTTAAGTTCATTGAGCCAGCGTTTCTCAATCTAAGTGGATCTTCATAGCACTCCCCGGGAGCTATGAAGGCTGAGGAGGAGGAGGTGAACGAGAATGGGTGACTAGAAGACAACGGAATCTATTTGGAAAGCGTATTCATTTATTAACAACGATAATTTAGCTATAATGAAGGCTGTCTTTGATAGTAACGTGCCTCGTCCATTTTGTCAAACTGTAGCTGGCATCACTATTTTTTTTGGCAACTGTGAAAGGATGTTTTTGATATTGTGATGCGACTAAATGGTTTGTCATTGGAGATATTTTGGTGCAATTTAAGATTATTTATGTCGTTGATGATGATGTTGTTGGTTTTGAATTATTTATATGTTGCTCTTTTTGTATTGTTTTCGTTTATTTTCATGTTTATTTTTGTCTCCGAATTTATTTTTGTGCCATTGAAGTATTGAATTATATTTTCCTTGCTGTTGAGTTATTTTTGTGTTGTATAGTACGATTGTATCAAATTGCTCAGAATCTTTTGATGTCCTTTTTGTTGTAGTTTTGTTGTTGTCACCTTAAGTAACAATGATTTCATATAATCGCGCCTTCTCATCTTAAATGTCATCAGTAACACAAACATTTTTAATTGCATCAAATATTTTCTAAAAATAAACAAGTTAAGCGCAGTAGAGAATCATAAAAATAAATAAATAAATTATACGGCCACCAAAGCGTTGCATGTGTTGTTCAATAATGCACTCTATTATCAAAAGTCACTGTAATGAGTTTCCATTCTATTTTTCAGAAAACTTTTAGTGAAAAAACTAATTTAAACTAATTAAATATTAATAAGGATTAACATTTTATTGACCAACGACCATATATTATATTAGTTTTGATTTCACGGATAAAATTAATGCAACCACAAACGAAGTTAGTGAGTAATAAACTATTTAAATCTGTAACAGGTTAAAAGTAAATAATTTTTCTCAAGAAGATTAAAATGATCGACCAATGGCTATCTTCTTTTTCAATAGCTACTATAAACATTATTGTAAAGTTAATGCCATAATTAGCAGACCTTAAAAATCGCCGCGTTGGAAACGGAAGTTCTTTTTCGGTTGGATATGTATGTTAATACTTTCATTATTGAACGTTTTCGTTCAATATTGCTGTGTAAGAAATCTAAACTCGATAATTATTTTGCACCATGCCTTCGAATTTCAGATTGCAATGAATAACTTGATACGTGCATAATTATTTATATTTTAATCAATATAAATGAAACATTTCAATTTATTTCATACAGTATTCAATTGAAGCTAGTTAGTCCTTCATTAATATAAAAGTTGTTTTTTTACTGTAATTATTGGTTTCAAAGTTTGGCATAAGGCCAGTAAGTTTGAAGGATGGGATAAGTCGACTACATCGACCCCAGTGCTCAGCTGGTACTTATTTTATCGACCTCGTAAAAATGAAAGGCAGAGTTGACCTTGGCGGAATTTGAACTCAGAACATAAAGACGGACGAAATACCGCTGAGCTCTTCGCCCCGGTGGGCTAACAGTTCTGCCAGCTCGTCGCCTATTTTAATGTAAATATTGACATTGTGGTAAGCGTCATAAAAAAAGAAAATGGAAGCGTCAAAAATCGTGTAAATATTTGAAATCTGGAGATATTCTATCAATTAGTAGCGAGTAGTTATCACTGTGTTTATTGTGTGACATAAAAAAAAACATTTCTTAAACAAAGAAGAAACATTTGAATGATTGATAATTTAAAACAGCATTCTGGTAAAGCAAAAGAGAAAAGGTACACTTTTTCAGGATGTAAAATATACACTTAAAATTTATTAACGATTTGATTGTAAAACAAAATGACCAACTAACTCGAGAAAGGATTAGGTGTATCATAGAAGATTTAAAATTATTTGCAAATTTAGAAAACCTCATACTATTGCAAACCTGTCGCTAACCAGCTGTAAGTGACGTTATAAATACTTTGTTAAAAATTATATACTGTTATCAATTCTTGTAAGAAATAGTTCAATATCAACAAGAATTGGTGAAATATCAAATGATATATGGAAAAAAACAAATCAAAACATGATAATTTTGAAATCGTTGATTTTTTTCTTTGCAGCTCAATGAAGCAATTTTGTTTTGGTGATATTCAGTATTTGCTGTTGGCCGACGTGTTATATAAATATGAGTTAAGAAATTATACAAGGATTTCTATTGGCGAAAAATTGTAAACTAACCAAAAGTGTCTACAATTTGTACAGTAGTTGTGCATATTTTTAATAATAAAATATTCCTTTCACAAACTTTACTGTATTTTAAGCTCATAGGGCACCTTTTATGATTAGTTACAATCGTAAATTTCTTATGCACTTCAAAGAAGCAACTCAAATATTTTTGTGATTCACTACATTATTTATTGGCACTTTTAGCCTCAAAAAATCTTAGCTGTAGACTATATAACATTTTACATAATGTTATTAAAGCAGTGAATCTGATAAGAGCTCCATCGCTGACTTACCCGTACTTTTCAGAAACTTTACCATGAAAATTATTAGCAATTTAAGCGTTGTTTACTATGTACCGAAGTTCTGAAGAAATCTGCCTTCAACGCATTTATGATACTTTAAGCGCTCAAATTTTATGATCTTTTGGGTCATGTGATGAGAAAATGTGCACTGAGCTAAAAGAATCCAGATGATTGACGTTGCTTATCTTTCTGACAGTTACAACAAATTGAGATGAAGATCAAATTACAAGAAAACAGTTTTCAATCTTATCAAAACAAAAGAAATTACAAATCATTTTATTAGCATAATTACATTTTGCAAAAATAGTTGGACATGATTTTCAGCAATTTTTGAGTGTACATATAACAGAAAATAGTGACAGTGCTACTGTTCCCAACTCGAGATTCTGAAAGATGAGATAATGACAAGACTTAAAGATTTTGTTGAAATGAAATACTGTTTCTTTCCGATGCAGTTCTTGCTCATCCAAAACTACTCTAAGAATTAGGTTTATAAAATGATTTTGAAGTTCATGTACATTCCCAAGAAAGTATGTATAAAACCATTTTGGTATAATATGTAAAATAAGTATTTTAAGCTTTGACAGAAATATATTATTGCTCATTGTTTGTTTTTCTTCATACTTAATCGGGAGAGGATTTAATGAGGCATTGCAATTATTAGTGAAACAGATTTTAAATATATATTAAAAAAAAAGACTTGAGAGTTTGCTTGTTAAACACTGAACCCGATATTTAAAGAGAGCGAATTATTATCGGATTCCTTGTAGCCGTTAAATGATACAAACTTAACAGTTTTTTTTATAGATTAAATACATTAAGTTTGCACTGTTTCGCAGTAATTAGTTCTGTCTATGCTCATTATTTAGAATATATATTTGTATCAATATCACTAACTTTTAAATTACTCATGAGTTTATTCATATGGGTAATACCTTTCATAATAATCCCTTGTATTACTAAAATTATGAAGTCATTAACTACTGTTCAATGTATTGGGGGTGGGAAGCATTAGCTCTAACATATATTTAAAAGACGGTACTAAACAAAAAAAAAAAAAGCTTAAGGACTATTAATTCAGAATAATGTGTATGGAGTATGACCTTTATGAGTATCATAGAATGGAACTTTCAGATCCGAATTCTAGGCGTTTAATCACAGCTACATCATTCGAAGAATTAATATAGCTTTATTCAGTTTTAAAGTTCCACATATTTAAAGGAAACAGGAATGGAATAATACGACGTTCATATCTTTGTCAAAGATGTTAGTAGCATAAAAGGAAGCAGTACAACTTCCAATAACAATGGAAACTGCGTAGCATTCTCGGCTCTCCTGGAACTTTACGGTACCGCCCATATTGAAAACAACGGCACTGATATCGATTTGTTTAGGAATTTTGAAGAAAAAATGAATCAAGGACGTGACGTTGATTCCTTTCCCTAGAGCTTTAGTGGAGTTTGTGAGATGAAATGGTTTAAAACAAGGACTGAAACACGAGGTTATCTTATCCATAGCAACGTTTTACAAGTTTTAATGTTGATTTCAAATTTTGGCACAAGGCCAGCAATTTCGAGGGAGGTGGTAAGTTGATTACGTCGACTCTAGTTCTCAACTGGTACTTATTTCATCGACCCCAAAAGCATTAAAGGCAAAGTCGATCTCGGCGGAATTTGAACTCAGAACGTAAAGACAGACGAAATGTCACTAAGCATTTTTGTCGCCACGCGTTTCTAAGTTAAATTATTGAGAAGAACCATTTAATTAAGTTGAATATCTCATATGCATTGATCCAAGACCACAATAAACATTTCCATAAATGCAATCAATTAGTTTAATGAATTCCGTCAAATTTCCTCCAAACATCATTAAATGTATAATTCTTGATAATCTTGATGCATATTTAATATTGTATTTTAAGATTTACTTCACAGATTATAAGGAATATAAGTTTGTACATAATTTTCTTTCCAAGATTAGATCTCTATTGTCAGATTTCTCATTTCATGGAAAGTTCTGCTTCGTGACCATCACAATTCGGTATTCTGGGTTTGTTCCGATCAGTCTCTTAATTAGATTTTAATGTAAGATTACTTTTCTTTTACATCCGAAAATAACAGATTTATCTGCTGTAGCATCAATGTTGTTTTAATTTTGCTATGTATCCGTTCTTGATTGACGAATCATGGGATTTGCATTTGTCGTGAAAGGACAAAGGATGTAATACACATTTTATATAATATTATATACTTTGGTGACACTTCCCTTTAAGTTATCTCTGATTATTTGTTGGCTCTGGTTTTATCACTTTGGAAGAGGAAATCTTTTAATTGGACCTTCATCAAGAGCCATGGCGATCTTTAACCGTAAAAGAAATGGTTTCTCCTTAAATGTTTCTGCAATACTAAGAGCTTTGGCAGCACGTTGTAATGGTTGAAGGTTTTGATACTTTTCATAGCTTGCCAATGTTTCTTGGACAATCCTGTCCCTGCTACCTGGATAATAAAAAAAGGGGCGATATTTATGGGTTTTATTAGATCGATGGATCAACAGTTTAGATGAAGAATCGTTCTTATTGTTTTTGCCACAATCTTCAGTTTTTTTAACTTTATCAATCTTGTTATTTACTGGAAGACCACTGGAAAACCTTTCCGTTTCTATATTTAATTTAGGTAGAGTAGGTGTCTGGTCACGTTTTTCTATCGATGGAATAACACCATCTGAATTGAGTTCTGCACTCGAACAAGATTTTATTTGTTCACTTTCACTGTCTGTTTTGTTTTCACTCAATTCTATTTTTGGGAGCTTTAGAGTATTACTATGAAGATTTTGGATTGAGTTACTATTGCTCTCAGCCGATAATGTTGGAGAGGACTTTTCAGGCCGTTTACGATTTGGTGATTTGATTGTGGGTTCATTTGTGGGCAAATATTTTATCGGATGTTTTGCAGTTCGTTTTCTTGTTGAGCATTCTGACGCATTTTCTCGACGACCTCTTGATGAATGTATATTTTGATGGTATCTTTCATTATTTATATGTAAAGAACTTCTAACTAGTCTTTGACTATATTTCTTATTTTGAGGAATAGGTCTACTGTTAATTTGACTTGGCGAATAGCCATCTACTAAGACACCAAATGTAACTAGTGGACCTTTATTCTTATTACCTAATTTGATAGATGATTTCTCTGGCCCTTGAGTGAGTAAAACTTGATTTTTTGCTCGATCTGCCCAGAGTAGCATTTTAGAATATAATATAACAGGAAGCGCTAATTCTTTGGAAATTTGGACCTTAGTCCATTGCTTGGCAAGTAAAAAGGAAGCACATTGTTTCATTTTCCGATGCAAACTGATTGCTAAAGCGTTTTGACCAAAACCGTCTTTGGCCAATAAGCAGCATATATCATGTGATACAAAAAGGCGTAAGAGCACATACTGCCCTTGATAAGAAGCTTCGTGAACAGGTGCCTTCAAGCAATAGATATTAGAGTGTTCATAACACCACTGTCTTGAAGGATGTTCTCCAATTGGTTCATCTGATCTGATACCCATCTTCATTACATAAGAAGCCAAATCTACGTTTCCAAAATGGGCAGATATATACAAAGCGACTTTAAGTTGAAATTTTGCAATAACTTCGTCAGATGAAATGGATGATAGAACAGATTTGGTTTGACCAGCAATAGCATAATGAAGAAAGTCATTCCAACCATCCCACGTTTCCATGACAACACGCATCCCATTAAATATGTTATAATCATAAAGGCGATATGAATCATACATTTCCTGCCCTCCTGGACTTATTAGCCGTGATACGGACACAGGAAGCCCAGTGTGTTCAGATATTCTTTGTCGAAGTTCTGAAACTTGCATTTCACTAATCCAGTTGATATTATCAATAGAGAATGTCTCATTGTTGTACCGACAGTAGACATACAAAGAGGGACGATTAGCCGTTTTCAAAACTAATTTTATCGTGGAACCTGGTACAATTTTCAGATCACCAATTATCCATGAATCATTTAGTTCAGAACCAGCAAACTTCAAGGCCAGAACTTTCTGTTGTTCTTTGAAGGCAGAAGAACTCAGTCCGAATTTCGGCGACACATAATCTTTGGCCTGTTTGACAGTTATGTCAGTTGAAATATTACACGATATTCTTTCATTTTCATAACTTAGGAAAAGTAACATTGTATACAGATTATCCTAGAATTACAAAGAATACTTGCGTATTGTTGTATTGCTTATTTATTACGATTTTGTGTTCTCACATCATTCAACGCGTCTTTTGTCTTCAGGTGTTCGAAGCTTTCTTTGGCAGATTTACTAGATTTCTGATAAAATAGAATAAAATATGATAAAAGTAACAATAGAAACGACAAAATATAAGTATAAAACAAAGTTGTTCAAAATCGAAGAATACATAAAACATGCACAAATTTTGAACAAAATCGTGTTTTCCACTTTCCTTTCTTTAAATTGCATATATTTATAGATTAGGCATTTATTTTATTTTTATCGATTAAACATGAATAAATCAGAAATCTGCTCTGTATATTTCTCTATACTGTCGTAAAAGAAAGTAACTTTTCATAATTCGCAATGAATGCATGTTTTGCATTTTAGTTTTAGGCAAGCATGCACGAATTTTAACATACACGCCTGTTTTGTCAAGAAACAAAACAGTTTTTTTCGTAGGATAGTTATATAACAAGCTATTGACGAGAAAAATGACAGAGGCGTCGTCAATTTGGAGAGCGATTAGCTAAGTTGGTACTTTCAAACGATATAACAAGAAAAACCAACCAAGACGCTCACTCCATCGAGGAGACGCTAACGTTGGAGCCATGTACAGTAGGATCAAGATAGACTGATGTGATATCTTTGAATTCTCAAACACTCAAAATAGCTCTACAAGACTGAAATCTCTTCTACTGTAACTCCATTCATAACTATGATGCTTCATAAAGAAATCTCGATTTATTTAATATTAGCCATTGTACTATGTTTTTCTCATAGCCCAAGCGTCATTCTAGTTTCAATCATTTGAGATTTTGAAGCTGATTCACTTCAAATCCTTTGAGATTTCAGTGTTGTCACTCTTGCTTGTCATACTCAGATTTAAACATTGAACATTTTTTTTTATCCCACACTCTTCTATATAAAGAGTATCTTGATTGGTTAAAATGTTATTGCTTGCAACATTAGATGCATTAACGTAGACTTTACAAATTAAATACAATAAAACGTTCTCGAATCTGTATACTATCAAATGACTGGAAGTTGTCAAGTTTTGGAGGAAAGAAGTAAATTTAATAGACAAATTAATTGAGGAATACGAAGACAGAAGAAGCTAGCATTGTATATCTGATTAGCGGAGAGGAGTCTTTACATTAGAAGCCAAGCAATAACGTAACGAGTATATTTATTTAATGTAGTAAGTTAATAAAAATAAATCAAACGACAATGAATGTGTGTAATCAAAGCCATGAAGACAGAAATAAGCAAGAGCAAACTTAAAGAGATTAGAGTCCCCATTAAGCAGGTGAGCAAGAAATAAATACATTTATACTAGGCAGAACATATCAGTTTATGATCAAACCGGAATGTTTTAGAGAATCGATGAACGCAGAAAGAACTTTACGCGTTCAGAAGACAATGAGGATTATGCTTTAAAGTTTAGATAAAGTCTTTTCTTCAGAAATCGCATGGAGCTCCGCCACATTGATAAGGTCTTTCTGCATTAACGACTGGTCAGGTATGTCTATGGGAGATGCCATTATTCTTGAGAGTGTGTATGTATCTGAGTAAACAAACGAGGAAGAAGTTTTGTGTTTTGGAGAGCAAATGAGCTTAGATATGATAAAAATGTAGAGTTTTGTCGCAAGTCAGTAGATCAGTCAATCTTTACGTAGGAGTCACTGAATTTGAGCTTGGATGATCAACATGGATGGGCTGTAGTCTATACAGATAGCAGGGGTTAAATATCGTACTCTTGTGTATGGGAACATTCGACCTAAGGTGATATATTTTAACTGTCAGTTGCCAACTGCTTGAACTTCATTAACAGGGCGTACCACTAATAGCAACAATAAGATTGTCCATTCTCCTTGTTGCTGGAATATTTGTAGCCTCATGTGAAGATAGAGTTGGCAATTGCGAGTTCCAGGAAAGAAGGAGAGGCCCTGTCAATGACACTCCATTTGATCTTTCAGACGTTGACACGAGGAGTCTCCAGATGAAGCAGGATGGGAAAGGAATACACTACACTCTGCAGCCTGCCGCCAAAGGGGCGCCATCATCCTGCCGTCCTCTCCGTGCACGTGGCCCTAAAAAAATAAAAAAGTAACTGGTGTGGTTTTCACAGCAATAGCTTGATCTGAGTTAAACAATAGAGGCCAAACAGCTATAAGCCATCTTGAATTTGCCTCAAAATCTCTTACTCTTCAACAATATGTGATTAGATGGACGTATTCTTTACACCCACGAAACTATATATACATACATACATACATACATACACACACACACACACACACACACACACACACACACACACACACACACACACACATATATATATAAATATATAAAAGGATAAAGAGAGAAATGGTAAAGCTGGAAATATATTTTATGGATAGAGTCTTACAGCTGTTTCAGGGAAGATCCAATGCATCCCTTCATCGGAGACAGAAATAGTAAAGGAATCGATTATTATATCCATTCTTTTTTCAGCGCATCACACTCACTCTCACTTCCTACTATAACTCTCCGCTTATGGATATAATAATCGATTCCTTTACTATTTCTGTCTCCGATGAAGGGATGCATTGGATCTTCCCTGAAACAGCTGTAAGACTCTATCCATAAAATATATTTCCAACTTTACCATTGCTCTCTTTATCCTTTTATATATTTATACATACACACGCTAATACACGACTTATAATCCCCAATCCTGTTCATACAACGACTGGGGCAAAACTAGTCGGTATACAGCACTTACTCGGTATTACCTGTATCTTTTGGGTTTGGTTAAAACCCTCCTCAGCCTTATATATATATATGTATATATATATATATATATATATATATATATATATATATATATATATATATATATATATATATATATATATGTATATATATATATATATATATATATATATATATATATATATATATATATATATATATGTATACACACACACACACACACACACACATATATATATATATATATACCAGAACACTTTGACTCAGCTCTATATGACTCAAAGTTTCGTGGGTATATATATATATATACTGACAGTCAGACAAATAAATATGAGTATGTAGTGTGTGTATATGTATATATACATATATGTATCGATATATTCGTATATAAATATGCATATATGAAATTATCTATCTATGTATCTTTCTGTTTATCTAAATATATAAACACACACACACACACACACACACACACACACACACACACACACACACACACACACACACACACACACACACACACACGCACACACACACACGCACACACACACATATATATAAATTCAACTATGCCAATGACCTATAATATTTTAAGGGATGTTTGCATCCTTGTGCTCCGGATTTTACGAATGTTCATTGATGGATAAGGGTATTTAAATTATTTGTGAATGAGAATAAGATAAAATGAAGAAATTGAAATGTAGACAATAGTTTATTCAAAGATATTCAAATCAATATATGAAGTTTTTATCCCTACAGCCGTTTTCATAGCCAATTAATTCAATTAGAGGAATTAAATTAAATTAATTTAAAATTTTGAATTTGAAACTGGTTAATTGGCTCTTTCATCGGGGGACAATTTGCTAGAAAGGAGTTACATTCCAATGTGTTGGTCGACCCTTGACAGACTCAGATGTGTGCATTTTGGTAATGTATGCATTGAAAAAAAAAACCGTTATCAGCATATATATGTTTACATAGTTTGTATTACGCACAGATATAGATGACGCGATACTCTAATATGGTAATTAACAAGCAGTTTTTAATAAGTCATATTTTTTGTTGTCTTTGATATTTTAACAAACGCATGCACAATTGCATGATAAATGCTACTGTTCTCTCTTTCCTTTACTCTCTCTATCTCTCTCTATAACACCTAGTTCACCCTAACTGCAACACTACCACAAATAATAACTATTATGTATGTATATATATATATATATATACACACACACATATATATATATATACATGTATATATATATATATATATATATATATATATATATATATATATATATATATATATATATATATATATATATATATATATATATATATATATATATAAATATGCTTGAAATAGTTGTGCGCGTGCGTCTGTAATACATAATAGTTGTTATTGGTAGTGGTGTTGCATTTAGGGGGAAATAGGTGTCATAGAGAGAGACAGTGAAAGTGAAAGAGTGAAAAGAGTAGCATTCATCATGTCATTGTGCGTGCGTTTGTTAAAATATCAGAGACAACGAAAAATATGGCTTTTTAAAAACTGCTTGTTAATTACGACATTAGAGTATCGAATCATCTATATCTGTGCACAATAGTTATGCTCAATACAAACTATGTTAACAAAGGAAAACGTAAACGTTACCAAATCCAAATGACAAAAAATTTATATAAAAACCTAAATTACTAACGCTACAACTACTACAGAATAAATACATTTTATTTTAAACTTAGTTTAATGAATTATATTATAAAATATCAACGACATATTCATGAGAAACGTGCTTAATTACACTCATAGAAACCACAAATTATACTGCTACCTGTGCAGAAAACCTAATACACATTTTTACTATTTAATAAATATTTTTATATGAATATTATATCTACTAAGCACTCTTTAATCCTAATATTTACAGATGCTAGTGTAATAAAATGAGAAATATTGACAAGTTCAAAGTTTTAGTAGCATTAATATATAATTATTTATAATAGTAATATAACTGATGCCAGTTTTTGGACTCCCACAACCATTCGTGAATACATGAAAAAATCAGTCTCCTTCCTCGTATTTAAGATGAAAGTTTGATATTTAATATAACATTTAATATTTCTATGATATCTGCTAAGAATTCTTTATTCGTATAGCTATAGATGTTAGTGTATTAAACATGAAAATACCGACCTATTCAAAGTAGTTTTAACATATAATTAGTTTATTTATGATAATAATATATCTAATGGCAGTTTTTTAAAGCCCATGTACATGCGTGAACATATGACAAACCTGTCTCAATCCACGTATTTAAGAGGCACCGCCTAGAATATAGGATTTGGTACAATTCTTCGACGCAGAGAAAGCAAGAGGAGTTTCCAACCTTATAAGCAGCAGCCTTGCTTACAATCTCCTCCTCCACAGAAAAAAAACTTTTTCTTGTCTTTCAAGTTCCAAATAAATTTACTGAGGCTGGTACAAGAGGACCTGTTCCTATTATTAAAGGTGTAAATGTGAATAGAGATGCGTTTCATGATAAAATTTTGCGTTGCTCCTATGTAAAAGAAACTCTTTCCTTCAGATTTCACTTTAAATCTGTAAACAACACATTTTTTGCTTACAATAATTTAAAAATAAACATTTACTTCTAACCTTGCAATCACAAAATATATTTTCACACATTTACACACGTTCTATCGTTATAGCGAGTCCAAAGCCCTTTAAACTTCTGTAAAATTTCTTCTTATATAGTTCAAGTTTCCTATTAGATAGGTTCCTAATTGTAAAAAGGGCATCATCTCTATATAAAACCTCCTGCAAGTTCAGGAAAATCTCTTCCCAAGATAAAAGGAATATAACTACCAACTGTATCTGTAACTTGGGCAAAATCTGCGGAGCCCATGGCTATATCGAAGCCATCACAACTATTTTTTGTAGTCCAATATTTGTTTTCAAACTCTATAATGGTTCTTCTGGCAGCCAAAATATCATGAATTTCATTCATGTTTATATTCGATTTTTTTTTCGCAAATAAAAGGGCCTTGTTTAAAATTACTTGGTTAATCGATGAGTAATAACTATCAATATCTATTTGCATGAATTTATTCCTAGCTTTATATTTAATGCTATTAAACCGCTATTAAACCAATCTAATATCTCATAGGTACTATTTCAAACATGTTTATATATATATATATATATATATATATATATATATAACGGTTTTGTAAATGTATACATTGCCAAAGCGCACACATCGGGGTCTGTCAAGGGTCGTCCAACACGTTGGAATGTAACTCCTTTTCTGGTAAATTCCTATCCTGATGAACTACCCAATTAACCATTCTCAAAATGAAAATTTTAACTTAATTTAATTTCTCTAATTGAATTAATTAACCATGGAAACTGCTGTAGAGATAAGAATTTCATATTATATTGATTTGAATATCTTTGTAAAACCTGATATCTATATGTCAATTTCTCCATTTTCTTCTTTTTCTCATTCATATATATATATATATATATATATATATATATATATATATATATATATACACAACATACTTAAAAAGTACATAATTATATCTATATATGTAAGCATGTCTGGCTGGGTGTACATGCGAGTGTTTCTTCCTTCCTATCTGTTGTATTTCTGATCGAATAAATATCGAAATCAGTAAAATGAATGAACTTGAGGCAAAAAAGTAATGACAAAATCTCATTAGTAGAATCATTTGTCGCTTTTTTTTTATTTATCATTAAACCATTAGTGTAAAAGATTTTTTCTCTATTGTATCTTTAAATTACTATTTGCGTATTAATAACACACGAAAAAACTTCCAAGTTTTATTGAGAATACCAATGAGATCTTACAATAAGCAGAGTATAATGGGCATTGTTAACAGACCAATAGTCTTTCAGTCCTGCAGGAGAGTGCAGATAAGCTTGTGTAAGATATAATATTTTAGAGAACAAAATATTATTTTTTTCTAATTAGTTTCATTCAAGTTTTTGGTTTCCTTCCATAATTCACACTTCTGACTTACTCTCAGCTCTGTTCTTGATTTGATAATTAAAGAAAAGTTATATGTAACAAGCTGTATTTAGGCATTTACGTATATATGTATAGTCTCTTTTACTCTTTTATTTGTTTCAGTCATTTGACTGTGGCCATGCTGGAGCGCCGCCTTTAGTCGAGAAAATCGACCCCAGGACTTATTCTTTGTAAACCTAGTACTAATTCTACCGGTCCCTTTTGCCGAACCGCGAAGTTACGGGGACGTAAACACACCAGCATCGGTTGTCAAGCGATGGTGGGGGGACAAACATAGACACACACACACACACACACACACACACACACACACACACACACACACACACACACACACACACACACACACACACACACACATATATATATATATATATATATATATATATATATATATATGTACATAACGTTTCAAAGACACAAACTCTACGTTTTTGAAACATTATGTTGAGGTATTATTTTGATATGGATTTCTTTTAACCTGAACAGCTACATTAATTTAAGGATTGTATATGTATATTAATGCAGCCACGTAAGTAATTTATTACTTATGTTACAACATGATAAAATTATCTATACATGTTTACTAAGTTGTGAAACAATTGTCGTTAAATGAAAATTTCCAATGGTAAAATAATTTTTCATACTATATTTCTCTCGTTATCTATCTATCAATCAATCAATCTATCTATTTATCTATCTAACTATCTATCTATCTATCTCAATGAGACACACCCAACAACACCAACAAACGAACATAAAACAGCATCCGGAAAAACACCTACAACAACAAGAACTAAAGAAACAGTTAAACCAAAAGACAATACAAAAACTGATCCCACTTCCCACACATCACATACACCACAACCAGAAAGTCAACAACCAACAACAACAAAAACAACAACACAACCACTTACACAAACAAACACAGATCCACACGACATGCCCCTGCCCCCTTCCGATTCCTCGGAACCTTCGTCGGAAGACGAAAGTAATGAGGACTGGCAAATAGCCCAGAAAAGAAGGAGGAAGAGGAGCAAGAAAAGAAAAGCAAACACAAACAAAGCAGGGAGATACACAACTCCCGAAAACACTCCAGACACCAACACAAGCACACACAACAACAACACAAGCAACAAAACCCCAAAAGTAAGCACACACACAATGCTCACTGCCATCAACACAAAAAACTCAGAGTTGATGGAATACATCAACACAAAAACAAACATAACAAACGAAGACATAAAAACCAGCAACCGCCCGTACACAACACCGCCAGAACACATCAAAATACTACACATTACACCAACCCTGCACCACACACTAAAATCTATTTTTCCAAAGGCAGTTGGCAAATGCCAAAAATACCTGGCGAAAAAACTGTACAAGGATCTCCTCGAAGAAAACCCGAAGGAGGAGACAAAAACTCTCGAAGGGTAAGTGACTCTCCTTAAAACTCTAACAGTCACATTAGAATTATGCTCAAGATTGGTTGTGTAAATGCGCGTGGCTTGGGGTCTCCTTGGAAACAAGGGTACCTCCTAAACAACATAAAGTCACACAAACTAGAAATCATAGCCATAAGCGAGACCAGACTCCATGATTCGCGGGCCCTAACGTCCATGTTTGGCAGACAGTTTAACATTTATTTTTCTCCCTGTCTGCCGAGAATGGGCGGTAGTGGCACGGCGGTACTCTTTCGCAAGAGTCTGGATCTCGAAGTAAAGACAGTATTCATAGACCCGGAGGGTAGATTGGTTGTTCTGGATGTCGATGGCAGCGATGGGTGTGCCTTTCGACTCATATCAGTATACGCACCACCTTTAACAGGTAGGTCGGATTTCTTTCGACGTCTAGAAGTATTCCTAGGAACGTCTCGTCCTTTACTTTTAGTGGGGGATTGGAATGCTACCTTGGACATGCATCTAGACTATGTGGGCAGAGATAGGAATAGACGGGGATGCAAATGCCTCAAAGACCTGCTCAGACGCTTTCAACTGTCTGACAGGTACCGACTCGACCATCCGAATGCGCCAATGTGGACATGGACAAACCGCATCGGGTCGTCGAGATCATATCTAGAGTACTGTGTAGGAGAGTAGATAAAGATAGCATAGGGTGTCCACAATTTCACATAGTCAGCTACACGGATCACAAACTTGTGACGTGTACGCTAGACTTAGATAAGACACATAGGCAGGGCCCCGGTTACTGGAAACTAAACGCGTCTTTCCCGTCGAGACAAGTTTTCAGAGACCGGATTAGCACGTTAGTAAAGAGGGCCTTGACGGGAGCCATCATCAATAACAAATGGTGGTTTGCCCTCAAGAGAGCAATAAAAGCAGAAGCAGTTAGGTATAGCAAAGCACTAGTCACAGACAGAAACAGAGTAGAGGGTGAACTAGTTAAGAAACTAGAAGAGGCAATTAGAAGTGGCATCGCATCCAACGTTTTGGCAGCGAGGTTGGCCCTAGACCAACACTTCAACGCCAAACATGAAGGATGCGTTGTCAGGGCTAGGATGCGTGCTCTAAGGAACGAAGGTGTTGGAGCCGCGCGAGAGGCTCGGGTGGCGGAGGCGCAACAGGGCAACAGAGAGCCACCATTCGGTCTCTGGTGGACGAACAGGGGCGCGAACTGCTCGAGCCAGGCAAAATGTGTGAGGCCTTTCAGCGGCACTTTACTCGACTGCTTGGGACGAGTGGCGAGCGAGAACGCAGGGTGGACTTCAGTGCCTACCTGCACAGCCTGCCACGACTCTCAACAAGAGAGGCGTCGTGCTGCGAAGGTACCATCACGGCGGCGGAAGTGAGGGACGCGATGGCGGGATGCTCGAGGGACAAATCTCCGGGCTTGGATGGTCTTCCCTACGAGCTTTACAACTGTATGCCAGACTTGTTTGGAGACGTCTTGGTGGCGGTGTACTGCAACTGGCAGCAGAACGGGAGCATTCCCGGTTTTGTGAGCCGAGGAGCCGTAACGCTGCTGAAGAAAGATCCAAACAAGGGGGACGTCATAGATAACTTGAGGCCCATCACTCTGCTCAATGCAGACATGAAAATTTTGGCCAAGGTGTTAGCCAAGCGGTTGGCGCTTGTCATCGAGAAACTGATCGGCAAGGCGCAAACGTGCGCCGTGCCGGGCAGGAGCATCCATGACAACCTCCATCTGATGCGCTACATCATAGAGCGGGTAGTTAAGGAACCTGGCATGGGTGGGGCCCTGATCAATTTAGATCAATCGAAAGCTTTCGATAGGGTAGACCATCAATACTTGGAGGCTGTCCTCATGGCGGCCGGCTTCGGTCCCATTTTCCGCGGTTGGATGGCTGCCTTGTACAGGGGCATCCGTTCGGTAGTTCGCGTCAATGGGCACCTATCAAGACCATTCGACATTGCACGTTCGGTCCGTCAGGGATGCCCCCTCTCGTCGCTCCTGTACGTATTGACTCTCGAGCCACTACTGCGGAAGCTGGCGACGCTGAGGGGCAACCCGCGAGAGTTGGGATGCGGGACGAGCGTGTCGGCATACGCGGACGACGTCACCGTCATAGTGTCTAGCCAAAAGCACATCGAGCTTGTCGGCGAGACACTGAAAGACTACGAAACGGTAACGGGAGCAAAAATCAACCGGGATAAGTCAGTGGGCTTGCGGCTCGGCACCTGGAGAAGCAAGCTCATGCCGTCAAGCAGCGCCTCTGTCGTGGGACGTTGGACTGACGGTCCGGTTGAGTTGCTCGGGGTCTGGTTTGGTCCAAACCTCCAAACGGAGAAGAACTGGGACGAGATAACGAGAAGGGTGGCCACTCTAGCCCGGCAATGGGCCGAAAGGAAGCTTTCCCTGAAAGGTCGGGCGGAGGTGGCGAACACGTACATCGCGTCCGTCATCTACTATCGCCTGACCGTCGTGCCTTGTCCCGACCCTACCATCACCAAAGTGGAGCGCATCCTCTTCCGCTTCTTGTGGAAAGGAAGCGTTCCGATGGTTAGGCGATCCGTTTGCTGCCAACACCCGTTAAAAGGAGGACTGGGCATGCCGTGGTTGATGATGCGCAGACACGCGCTGAGACTGCGACATCTCCGGCTCTACGTAGACAACGGTGAACAGGTGTGGTCGCCGTTTGTGCGGCGCGCTTTCCCGCAGCTCGTCTCCATGACCGAACTGCAGTCGTGGATCAAGAAGAGGTCGAGGAAGGGCGAATGGCACCGCGAGTGTCGCGCTGCTCTTCGGCAACTCCAACAACACGGGTCAACCTTGAGCGACTGCATCACAACTAACGCATTCTATAGTGGATTAGTGGAGGGAAGGTACGACGACGATCTCGGGGCGAACCTGGGCGTCGACGAGGAATACCTGACCCGCCTGTTTAAGACGACCTTCGGACCGGGACCTATGGACAACTTCCAGAGATCCCTGGCCTGGCAGTGCTATCGAGAAGCACTACCCGTTCGGGATAAGCTCTACAGGCATGGCTCGAGAAACACGGGGCCGACCTGTCCGAGATGCCGGCAGAGCGACGAAACCGTTTTGCACGCACTCGTACAGTGTCCCACCATTTACGAGCTGTGGGCTTACGTCGAACAACTGCTATCGCGTGTGGGACGAGTCGGTCTATCAGCCGAGTCTATCGTGAATATTTCGCGCCTCCTTCCTTTAAACGGGAAGGAAGAGCTATTTTCATCGTACTTGTGGCTATGGCGAAAGAATGTGTATGGTGGACGCGTCTGAAAGGTCTAGAGACAAAGACTTTCCTCTCTGGGCAATCTCTCATCAACTTCTTCAAGTATCACCTGAAGAGGAAGGTGAGAGTAGAAAGGGAAGTCTTGTCTAGTGAATGCTTCAAAAAAAGATGGGTGAATGTAGCAAGGATGGCACGTGTGAACGACGGAGCCATCTTGAGCATAACCCTATGAACTAAAAAAACAAAAAAAACATTCCAAGAAAAAAAAAGAAAACAAAAAGGCAAAAGAGAGTCACTTACTGTTATAGTTTCTTCAATGAGAATATTGACCAAGGTTACCGTGGTCTTTTCCGTAGACTTTTCTTTCCACGGCCAAACCTAAACTGTCCTCCCCTCCTTTTACACGAGAACATTACTGTGTGATACACGATCCCTATTGATCGGGCTTTTTTATTTTTTTTTTTTATCCCTTTTGATCGAACTACCCCCTTTTCCTTCCTACGATCCCTTTTGATCGACCCCCCTTTTTTTTCTTTTTTTTTCTTCCTCCTCCCAAAAAGAAAAGCTCTACATTGTATTTGTCCCATCTTCGTTGAGCCCTGTGTGGCTAATAAAAGAAATGTATCTATCTATCTATCTATCTATCTATCTATCTGTCTGTCTGTCTGTCTGTCATTTATCTATTTATGTATCTATCTAAAATAATAAATAATATATATATATATATGATAATATATACATACATACATACATACATACATACATACATATATACATACACACACACACAGACACATATATATACATATATATATGCATATATGGGTACAGGACGTCACCAACCGTGCAAACAACATGAAATACATAAACAAACGAGTTAAATACATAAACAACGAGAGAAAAAGTGGCAAACAGGACAAGCAAACACAGAGAAAGGACCCTTCATCAGTTATTGGCTGTCTATCTACTCTTCATTTCGTGTATTCAGCGGCAACATGAGTCTTCAAAGACAGTTGCTCCCATAAATTCTAAAATTAAATTCCGGATTTATGGAGGGTCAAAGTTGAGAACAAAAGCAGGACAGTGGAGACATACAAGGAAACCAATGAAAACAAACATGGAGAGTCGTTAGACCAGAAGGAGAGGAAAATAGCGAACTTTGGGTGAAATATTTCTTTGAAAAGGGAAGAAATAGATCAGAGGGAGAAAAACATGTCCAGTCTTTTGAACGTCCGTAAGGAAAAGAAAGATGGACGATGGTCACATGTGAGCAACGAGAGAGGGAAAAAGAGAAAGAGGGGAGAGAAACAGATAGAAAACGGTGAAGGAGGGAGGGGAAAACAAGGGAACTAGAGAAGGATGGAGGAAGAAAATAGTATAGAGTCGCATCAAAAGGGTGAAGATAAACTTACTTGGGAATGGATGCATCGCGTTCAGTTGAATAATAACACACACACACACACACACACACACACACACACACACACACACACACACACACACACACATATATATATATATAGTGAGAATTTACGAAAAAAGCAAAAGACGAAGACGGGTGTCTAAACAACAAACAGATGTATTAGTTTAACGCTCGGGAAGTAAGAAAGTCTTTTACGTTTCGAGCCTACGCTCGTCAGCAGAAAGGGACACAGAAATAAACAGAGAGAGAAAATCGAAAGGGTTTAGTGGATAGCGATCTATCATGGCGACTGCCGGACAGAGAGGTCACACACACACACACACACACACACACACACACACACACACACACACACACATACATACTCACACACACACACACACACACACACACACACACACACACATACACAGAAAAATTCATGCATACATATGATTACTTCTACATAATCCTGACA
The DNA here is from genome assembly GCF_046866305.1 of Octopus bimaculoides. NCBI lineage: Eukaryota > Metazoa > Mollusca > Cephalopoda > Octopoda > Octopodidae > Octopus > Octopus bimaculoides. Next base: position 120,272,314 of record NC_142933.1, on the reverse strand, counting down.
ATCTCCACCATGTCTTGGATCACTGAGTCATCGCTACAGGACTTTAATACAGGGACAAGATGAACCAAATGGAATAAAATATCTGTACATTCTTGGATTAAAGTGACGTGCTTTTACAACACGTATTCCACTCTTCAAGTAACTGGCATTCAATGACAAGCATCTTAAGATGACTGGCAGTTACATCTATTGCAAGTTTAATTTCAAAAAGCCTTCACAAAGACTTTTGCTACCAAAGGCTACCTAAAAGTCACAGGGATTTGAAAGAAGCATATCTGCATACAATTGGATGACCGTTGACTCATGTATTTTCTTCCACCCTCTAACGGGTTTTAGTTTCCATCTCAGAAGGTGTCCAAAGATTATTTCCTCATCTAGCATGCTTGCTGGTGTTGCCAGTTTAGTCACCGACGACCCAGCCAAACAGCAGGTTGAACTGGATAACAAGTTACAAGTAGCACACTAAAGTGGTCCTGACATAAATACATGCGTATACATATCTCCATATATCCATATATTCGTATATACATGCATATATACATACCACACACACACATACATGTACGTATGAATGTATGCGTGCATGTATGTGTGTATGTATGTACGAGTGTGTGCATGTGTGTTGTGTGTGTGTGTGTGTGTGTGTGTGTGTTGTGTGTGTGTGTGTGTGTGTGTTGTGTGTGTGTAATCAGATATTTTAATGTAACACTGAATTCGGAAGATAGTACATAATGAATAATTAATATTGTTGATTTATAGAAATTTATAGAAATTTTGATTTTGATTCTCTTGGAAATCGAGTTTCATGCTACTACAGTCTTCAGCCGAAAACTGTTTTTTCTCTTGGCATTCATAATCCTTTTATATATTTCTTTTATAAACGAAAGGATGAACATACCTTAATGTATATAAAATGATCAGAAATTTGTTGTTGCTAAGCAGAGGAAATTAAGTTTTTTTCTCTTTTCCGCCTATCTTTTTGAAACCATCTAGTATAATGTACATGATATATGATTGGCGTGTATATTCCTAGTTGTTTTGGAAAGATCTCTGTGAAGAGGGTATTCATACATGAATGACGTCAGCAGTTTTATAGACAATGAAGAGGAAACCCTGCATCTGGATGCAATCTTGCCAATAATGAAATGTTTGCTGTTTTACTGTGTAGATGTGTAGCCTCAAGTCTGCTCTGAATAAACAGATCTAAGACACTCCACGACCATCACATTGTTATTTCAGACATTCCTAAGATGGTAGCATCTGATTGAGGGGTATTTAGCTGATATCTCTAGCTGGTCAAGCGACCACATACAGGCTACTCCATTGACTTGGAATAATAGAGCAAGCATTATAACCTCAGCCATCAATATTGACTTTAAAATACCGTTCTCAAGGCCTTAATAGGACCACATTATCTGTGTCCGTCCTTTTTCTTCTGCCAAACGGTAGGATGTAATTTGAGGGAGGTTTGGGTGCTATTTTTAGTGGATAGTGTGATCACGTAGAGGTTCCTTTCAAAATTTCTGATTTTAACTTAGTATTGATTGATGGGGGGGGGGGGGGTAAGGTGTATTTGTTGTTGTTGTTTTTGCTGTTGTTGTGTAGCATTCCTATGATCTATGGTTACGATCCTGTTTTTATTCGATATACTTAGGACTATACTTTCAAATTTTGAAGACAGTGGGTATGGTTTAGTTGACATTCGGTTGGTTGCTTGCTATTTCTAGCAGGTCAAGCAACCACTTAGATGTCTTTCTCATTAGCTGATTGGCTTTCATTAAATTAGTCCATCGGTTTTCTTTCCATGAAAGCTGTTGTTGCTACTGAATGAAACAGGATTGTCAGTTTGGATCTGACATGCCTGTACATGCCGCGTGGTGGTGTGTGGAGAGAGATGGTGTTGTTGTTAGTGTGGTTGTTGTCATGGTCGTGGTCGTGGTAAGTCGATGAGATATATGTAAAGTAAGATGGGAGGTGTGGAAGCGGGGGTAGATTTTAGCTGTGCAGGTGCGTCATTTATATACAGTAATAAAGATGGTAAAAGGTGACTAATGTAGAGAAGGAAGCGTGCATTAGAGAGGTAACTAATCTTTGTTTATAAACATGTGTTCGTATGTAGAAGTAGTATGAGTATGTATGTGTGTATGTATGTATGTATGTGTGTGTGTATGTATGTATACGTGTATGTATGTATGTGTGTGTGTATGTGTGTATGTATGTATGTATGTGTATGTGTGTGTGTTTGTGTGTGTATGCATGTTAGTTATATTTCTAAGTTTCTTGTCAAATGGAGAAAGAGCTGGTTTCTTAGATCCAAAGCTACCTCATTGGAATTTCAACGACACCAGCGAGGTAGTTGTGCATTTATGTGTGTATATGTGCAAGTAGTTGAAGTCAATACATATGCAGATCTCTATGTTTTGTTTTCTGTATGTTATACTCATACATATAGTTGTATGTCCAGACACGTGCTTATGAACTTATATGCTAAACTTTTGCAAAGTTTCATATATTTTGACAGTTCCATTGAAGGCTTGTATATGCAATCTTCTCATTAACTTTCCCCTTCCTGGTTTTGAGAACCTTAGTTTCTCAAGATTGATGCTGAGGCAGTTTGTTACACATCCTTGTGTCACAATACTTACGGGTATAAATCTAAACTTGTAATCCGGATGCTGTAGCTGTAAATTCCTCAATAGTTCAGTGTTGGTATTGTTTTTTCGCTATCTTTTGCATTATATTAACATCCGCTAAACAACTAATTCTTTCACTACTGTACATAGTTTCTCTTCTCTGTCTGAAATTATTGTCAGATCTTTTTATGTTTACACTGGATTGAAGTATATTTAGAGACTTTCCACTAGTAATCTTTCATGTTATTTGTTATGATCTCTACCACACAATGGGGTCTTAGATCTTTAATCTCAGGAGTATCCTTCTGGCAGATCTTATTGTACTGTGTTTTGGCCACGATATCACGTTTCATCGGTAGATAATAATGCGATGACATTTTCAGACAACTGCTCATGATGTGAGTGATATCTTTGGTGTTAACTCCTCAAAGTCTACATAGATTAACATATCTCAATATTTTCCTGCGCCTCTGTTCCCTTTGTGCACCAGGAATTTGATAGCCATTTCCTGTTTCTGGATTGCAAATGCACATCCTTCAAAGTATAAGTTGGTGGTCTGGTTGTTGATCCTCGAGAGACTGCATTGATTATCAATGTTACGGTCATCTGCTAAAATACGCATGAATGGCCTTCTGCTGATCTGCACTCATACTTTCATCTGACGATACGCTGCGGTAGAGTCGCGCAATTTCTTGAGTATGTATTCAAGGGTATCAGACAAGGAATGTTACTCGAGTAGCTGCTTTCCAAGTCCCGTGATATTATCTGCCTAGTGTATGCAAACTTGGTCAATAGATGCACTTCGACTCCTGGTGGTTAAAAGATGTCGCCGAATGGATATGACGTGACATAAAAAACTGCCTGAATCGATGTGAAACTTCTCTCATTTTGTTTTCGTTTTAGGTGGAAACTGTCTTCACCACTGTTGATGTGAAAATTATTTGTGCAAGCCAGTACTTTTCGGGTTTTCACATCAATGATTCGTATGTTTCATCAAACCTTCAGTCAAGTAGCCCAAACTTTGGTGCTGCAAATTCGTTGTGAGCCACTATTTTATTGCATGTAGGGTGTTCTGAGGACCACATTTTTCTTATCTAGATGTTATATTTCTTAGTAATGCATTCTTTGTTACTAGTACCATCATCAGATATGTTTTCCCTTAAACCTAGGCACTTGTAACATTCCTCATTGAATACAGAAGAAACAGTCACCTCAAGTAGATATGTTTTTCTCTCTTTTCACAATCATATAGGAATATTTATCCGGACCAAACTCCAACCATATATATTCGTAAGAATGTTTTAACCAGATTATGGCTTTGATTATGCTCTCTGGAATTTTTGCAAGTCGAAAGGCTTCTAGTTTCCATGAGTAGCCACATTGAAACCAGGTTCCTCCTTTTCTGCCGCACCACTGACGTTAAAGCTTTGCTGATGAGCAACTGCTCAGCACATACCCCAAATCCCTTTTTCCCAGTTGTATTTTCTGCTATGGTGATATTATTTTCACAGTTGCGGAAGAATAAGTTTAAACAGGCTGTACATATTCTATACAATAAATTGGGCGGTAGCTCCTTGCCATGTGAGTGGTTCGGAATTGGTGATAAGTTTTGTTTCTGCTAGTGGTGACAAGAGTGGTATACTAATATCACTATTGAGAGCTTGGTAGTACGTGTTAATAATATTCGATCATTAGAAGGTCAGCTCCAACGAACAAATCTCTTCCTGACGTTTTTCCATCTTGAAGATTCTGAAGTTCAGTCGCAATGGTATCACCATCGATACTCTATATCTTAAGTGCAATTGTTTGGTAATTTTTCTTCTAGTTATTCATCGTATGTATGTACGTATGTATGTACGTATGCATGTATGTATGTATGTATGTATGTATGTATGTATGTATGTATGTGTGTGTATGTACGTATGTATGTATGTATGCATGTATGTATGTATGTATGTATGTATGTATGTGTGTGTGTATGCATGTATGTATGTATGTATGTATGCATGTATGTATGTATGTGTGTGTGTGTGTATGCATGTATGTATGTATGTCATTGTTCAGCTTTATTTCAAGATTTCTTGCCAAAAGAAAAAGAGCCGGTTTCTAACCTAGATTTAAGGCTCCTTCATGGGAATTTCAACATCATCAACAGGGTATGTATGTATGTATGTATGTATGTATATTGTGCAGGTTTGTATGTTTTGCTTTATGTGTGTATTTTCGTGCATATAGTTGCATATCTAGACATGCTCATGTATATTTTAATGATATATTCTGGAAAGTTTTACAGAATTTTAGAGTGATGGATTGGATCTGTAGTCTTCGAATTAGCTTTCTCCTTTCTGGTTTTGAGAAGCCTAATTTCTCAATATTGGTATGTACGTATGTATGTATGATTTTTCTTTGAGTTTAATTTGAGAGTTCAAGCTGGTTGCTCACAAAGCAACAAGACTTTTTGAGATAAGAGAGTTCCCGGTGTTTGTAAATATGTAGTTGAGTCGGTGTATTGGTTGCACTGTCGATGCACACCCAAGTGTGAGCATTAAGGTGGAGCGAAAAATGCATCTTCCGAAATTGGTAACCAAGAATCGATATTTTGTTAAGAATTACGGTTAAAAAAAGGTGTGTAAAGATCTTTGCGGTTGAATATTTTTCAGGCTCCGCAACGCAATTGAAATTTTTTTAAAAATCGCTATTTTTGGTCGAAGTTTGGATTTCATGTCTTATAAATCGTACAGAGTACATATTTCTACATAGCAGAATTCAAAACAGTAAATATAGTAACCTTGAAAGGTTGTATACCAAGTTTCAGTACAATTTACAAATATTTTAAGGTTCCGCATTGACTATAAAGAAAAGAGGTGTGTGAACTTCTCTCCAGTGCCGCTGCAACGGTTGTTGCGTGTGGACGTACGTCGTACTTGTGTGAAGTTTTCTGCTTTGTACCTTGACTTTAGACCATTGTGTTAAAATTAATGATCGTGTTAAATTTAGTGTTGTTTACATTTAGTGATGACTCAAAAGCTAATAACGCGTCATGATATTGACCTTAGCGAGCGAGTTTTGCCACCTTACAAAGACGTACTAAAATGTGTTTTATTTGAACGAGAAAAAGAAAAGAATGTAGTTAAGAAAGATCCTTCAATTAAACAAATTGTCAAGATTGTAACAAACAGAAAAGATAATTCTTCTTTGGCAAAAGACATCCATCCCTTGCGTTACCGAAAACATACTTTTATCTAAAGTAACAAGTATTACTAAAATCTGTGAAAAATTGAAAAAAAATGTACCATCGTTTTACACAAAGTGTATTGTGTTTAAAAATAATGCAACAAAAGAGTTATTTGACATTTCCTGTTGCAAGTGCAACTCCTCTAAAAACTGCAGTTGTAGTAGAGACAAAAAAGTACCACAGTGAGAACAAGATCTTTTACAGGATCAACGGACAAATCGAAAAATGATCATTGGCGGAATAGATCAAACAGTATCTAAACAGAACGTTCAAAGGTTGATTAGAAAGAATCGACCAGATCACTGTCGTCCTTCTACGTTAGCAAAGGATTCTGAATTGATAGCGTTTTCATCAAGGAGTGAATCTGGAAATGGTGAAGATGAACATTTTCCAATTCCATTTTCCATGAAACGAAAAGACGTCAACAAAAACGTAAGTTCAAAAACACTAATAAAACGAATGCAATTCCTAGAACTAGCTTTTGGCTGTGACCGCACCGGTGTGTCAGACAGTGCTGCTGCTTTTCTTACAAGTTCGGTCATCAGCGACATAACGGCAAGTACATCTGGTGAGTGTTCTTTCGCTATAGACAGATCGAAAGTTAGGCGGGAACGATTCAGAAAACGTAAATCCGTGCATCTGGAAGGTAGGTCTCATAAACTACCAGGCCTCGTGGAATTCTTGGGCCGATTGTTAAGAGACTGGAACGATGTGAAATTTGTTGTGAAATTTAATCAGATTCCAACGGACTTACTATCAGTAGACAAAACCGATCTCAGCACAGATCAAAAATACTTCTTGATATCCACCATTCTATTTCTGAAGGGAAATGTTCAAATGAAATGGCATTAAGGAATACCAGTAAAACAGAACATTCTCGATGGCTTATATCTGCAAATTGTATACTACAGTTGTATGTTGCTACCGAGAATCCTTCTAACACGATGATATTAATTGTTGCTTACTTAATGAAAGTTTATGTGCCAATATGGTTCACAATTAAACGCAACTCTTCCTCGAAAAAATGGGGTTCTAAATGTGTTCAAGACGATTGAGTCTTCGAGAGAAAGGGATCAAGCGGTACAAGACATTGTATTTCCAGTTATATAACGGAATGCTTTCTTCGCGCACCCAGAAAATATTTCACTGGCCATGATAAACGATGAAGGGAGCCACATTCGAGAACTAGCATGGAGGCGCATAAAGTAAGTTTGAACACATTATAAAGGGAAATTTGTGCGACCTTTCAAAATTCTTACCCTAAACTTTGCTGTCTCAAACTACATGGACATAATTTACTGGCAGGACATTATTGTTACTGAACCACCTTTACCACAGGCATTTTCCGATGAAGAAATCGATACCTTCATTCAACAGTAGCATTTGATGCAACTGGAAAAATTACCGTGCCACACCCAAGCTGTGGAGATTTTGTGTAAAACTCGTGACTGTTCTCGTGGTGAGAACAGTCACGACGGTTTCATTACGAACGTCTTGAAATCAGCACAGATTGATATAATATTATTTTAGTTGTAGTTGATCACTAAGATCGTTCTCCTACAACGTGTGTTGCTTTCACTTCAAGTATTTGTCTTCACAGCAAACTCAAAACGTAGTTTAAATAAACATTGGCCTTTTACAGCTGAGCTTTTGCTGTCTGTTCAATCCAATCAGCACAAAAGAAAACAACTAACTATTGCTGATTCAAGTCTATATTGCCTCTTCAAACAAAACACGACGCATCAACTTTACCATCAACTATAGCAACAAAAAACAGCATCCATTGCTACTATTGTTGCTAGCACTGCTACTTCTAATATCGGAAACCAAGTAGAATATAAGAGTATATTATAGTATAATTTAGAAACCATTAATCTGTCACGAAACAAATAAAAAACAAGATATGACAATCGTCAGGCGAAAATCCAGCTTAAATGGAAATCAAGCTGTGAGAAAATTTCCATTTTGTTTTCTAAATGTGGTAAATAATAATTGTTATGTAGACACAAGTTGAATTACGATAGTGAAGCAGTATTGTTGATTAAATTGACACAATGTCTTACTGATACTATCGATTAGGGTCGACAGGATTTGAATACAGAACACAGGAACTAAAATGGTGCATTATCAGAAGTCTTCTTTCTCACTTTCTGTGTGTCTCTCATTCGTTACAACCACCTTCACGATAATTTCATTAAGATATACCTAAAGTTAATAGAAGTGCAAGTGCTTAATTTGTCTTCCAATCAGTACTGTTCACTTAGTAATGGACAACTGAGTATCGAAGTTTGTGATATTCACTGTTTTCACGAATGATTTAGCTACGTCAATTAAACCAGTCTTGGACAACCACTGGGGCACATGCAGCCACGAGATTTTCTGAATGTAACGTCTAAAGAAAAATTATCTTCAGTATTTTTAGTAGTGCGGTCTGCCGATTGATGGTTCATGTTTCATGCGGCCCTCTTCCCGATAAAGGTTGCCGATACCTGAGTTAAAATACTTATTTAATGATTTCTTTTTCATTGAGTACATAGCTATACTAATATATCTTCATAATGGAATGGGGTAAAGTCGCTGGTCGTTTGAATTAATACCAGTATATTACTGATACTCATTTCATAGAATCTGGACACACACACATGTTAAGTGGGACATAATGAGATTTGGACTCAAAACCGAAATGACTGAAACTAAATACCATACTCTTCTGTCCCGACCTCGATTGTCCATAATTTAAAAATCATATTAATTACCAAACTATGGAGCTATTAACCAAAATATAGCTTAGCTTATAAGACTTAACTGAATATTATTATAACTATCATTATTTCTTCTTCTTCTTCTTCTTCTTCTTCTTCTTCTTCTTCTTCTTCTTCTTCTTCTTCTTCTTCTTCTTATTATTATTATTATTATTATTATTATTATTATTATTATTATTATTATTATTATTATTTAGCAGCGAGCTGGTAGAATCGTTACCGTGCCGGACAAAATGTTTAGCGGCATTTCTTCGGATTTATGTTCTGAGTTCAAACGCCGCCGAAGTCGTGCCTGTCATCCTTCCGGATCGATAAGATAAGTGCCAGTTGAGCACTGGGGTCGATAATCGATTAACCCCACTCCCAAATTTCAGCCCTAGTATCTATAGTAGAAAAGATTATTATCATTATGTCAAGGCGGCGAACAGGCAGAGCCGTTAGCACACCGGGCAAAGTGCTTAGCAGTATTTCGTCTGTCCTTATATTCTGAGTTCAAATACCGCTGAGGTGGACTTTGCCTTTCAGCCTTTTAGAGTCAATAGAATAAGTACCAGTTGAAAACAGAAGTTGATGTGATCGACTTACCCTCTACACCGAAATTGCTGACTTTGTGCCAAAATTATTATTATTATTATTATTATTTTATGTTTGACTTTCATGTAGGTGTTATGCCTAGGGTACCATATATTTGAATTTGTACAGTGTTGTTCTCGAGAATGTTTTAAAATTTGAGATCACATAGGCAGTATTTTACGTAGGATATGGGCAGTTCCCATGAGCACTATCTTTTGAATTTCAGCCATTTTGGGGTTTCCTGGTATCTGAGCTAGGTAGTAATCAGCCTGTTTCGCTGTCATTCCCAGGGCACCTATGACAATAGGTATTGTTTTCGTCTTCAGATTCCACATTTTGCTAATTTCTATTTCAAGATCTTTATATTTGCTCAGTTTTTGGTAGGTCTTGACAGATACGTTTATATCAATTGGGACAGTCATACCAATGAGGAGGCATGATCTTTGTCTGAAGTCTTTCAGTATGATGTCTGGCCTATTTGCATCTATTTTCTGTCAGTTTGAATGGTGAAGTTCCAGAGGAGTGCAATGTGATCATTTTCAAGTACTGGGGGTGGTTTGTGTTCCCACCAGTTTTTATTATGGGGCAAGTCCAGGTTTTTGAAAATTACCCAGTGAATATATTGTGCAGCTCTATCATGCCTGTTGAGATACTCTGTAGGCGCAAGCAAACTGTACATAGAGACAACATGATCGATGGTCTCATTTTGTTGTTGGCATATACGACATAATGGGGAGCTGCCGTTCTTTAATATGTTGGCCTGGTAGTTCTTTGTAGGCAGGCATTGATCTTGGGCTGCTATAATAAACTCCTCTGTTTCTGATTTCAAGCCAGAGGCCATTAGCCATTGATGGGTTAGGGCTTTGTCAATATCTGCATTATTCGCTCTCTTTGGGTATTTGCCATTGAGAGGTTTTCCATGCCATTTATCAGTCATAATATCTAAGGCAGCAATTTTAGCACGGGTTTTCGAGCGCTTAGCTTTTTCTGTGGGTGTTTCTAGTTCGTCTAATTCTTGGATTTGTTGTAATTGGAATTCACTTAGATATTCCTTTGCTTATTTTGTTACTGAGTAAGATGCTTTCTTGCTTTCATGTTTTGAGACAAGTTTCAGCATCCAGTCCTCAGAGTTTTTCAGATAGGTGTCTAGGCCAATTGTGGCTACCTTCATTGTTAATACCAGCTGTAGAAGTCCACGGCCTCCCTCTTTTCTCGGCAGATAAAGACGTTCTATATCTGCCTTAGGGTGGTGCATTCTATGCATTGTCAACAGTTTTTGTATTTTTCTGTCAACATTACATATTTCAGTAATTGACCACTTAACGATATTGAAACTGTAAGTCACGGCTGGTATGGCTAGAGCATTGATCGCTTCGATCCTGTTTCTCGCGTTCAGCTCTGTCTTCAGTATTGCTTTCACCCTGCGATAACATTCTCTTCTGATCCTTTCCCTCATCACTGAATGCTTAATATTGTCCCCTTCAATTACCCCTAGGTATTTGTAGCTCTCCGCTGGTTCTAACTCTTTTATGACATTTTGCTGGTCAAGGTTCATTATTATTATTATTATTATTATTATTATTATTATTATTATTATTATTGTTGTTGTTGTTGTTGTTGTTGTTGTTGTTGTTGTTGTTGTTGTTGTTGTTGTTGTTATTATAATTATTATTATTATTATTATTATTGTTCAGTAGTTTTATTTTTATAACGTGCTTTCACTTCACTACCGAGCGCAGCTCTGTGCGCCTTGGGTATGTGCTGTGGTGCTCTTATGTTTACTGTATTGAAAGTGTTTATTATTATTATTATTATTATTATTATTATTATTATTATTATTATTATTATTATTATTATTCAGTAGTTTTATTTTTATAACCTGCTTTCATTTCACTACCGAGCGCAGCTCTGTGTGCCTTGGGTATGTGCTGTGGTTTGTTACGATGCTCTTATTGCTACCGTATTCAAAGTGTTTTATACAGGAGGAGTGCGGTGCCTAGTAGTGCTATTTTTCTGTATTATTATGTATTTGTCTGAATATCTTTTGTATCATACCTAATGCGCCTACTATGATAGGAATTGTTTCTGTTTTTAGATTCTACATTCGAGTTATTGTTATCATCATCATCATTAAGGCGGTGAGCTGGCAGAGTCGTTAGCACGCTGGGCAAAATGCTTAGCGGCATTTCGTCCACCTTTACGCTCTGAGTTCAAATTTCGCCGTGGTCAACTTTGCCTTTCATCCTTTCGGGATGCACTGGGGTCGATGTAATCAACTAGTCCCTTCCCCACAAATTTGAGGTCTTATGCTTCCAGTAGAGAGGATTATTATTAAGGTTTACGAGCTGGCAGAAACGTCAGCATGCTGGGTGAAATGCTTAACGGTATTTCGTCTGTCTTTACGTTCTGAGTTCAAATCCCGCCGAGGTCGACTTTGCCTTTCGTCCTTCCAAGGACGCCCTCACCAAAATTTCGGGCCTTGTGCCTAGAGTAGAAAAGTAATCGACTAGTCCCCTCCCCCAAATTTCAGGCCTTGTGCCTAGAATAGAAAGTATTATTATTATTATTATTATTATTATTATTATTATTATTATTATTATTATTATTATTATTAAGGCGGCGATCTGGCAGAAACGTTAAAACGCCGGGTGAAATGCCAAGCGGTATTTCGTCTGCCGTTACGTTCTGCCGTTACGATGTGCCGAGGTCGACTTTGCCTTTCATCCTTTCGACCCCTTGTCTGTCCTTGTTTGTCCACTCTATGTTTATCCCCCTGTGGGTAATAAAGAAATAAATCATTATTATTATTGTTTTTGTTGTTGTTATTGTTGTTGTTGTTGTTATTGATTCTTGTAAAGTGCACGTGTATCTTTCTTCACTCTCCTGGACAATTTTATTTACTTGGAGAATAATTACCTAGGAAAACCTGTAGCTGATATATGGTGATAGACAAAAATGAAGCTTTGTTTTTAAGGACTTTGTTTTATTTGCTTGCATTTGCTGGCGACCTCTCACTTTCAATTTGTCTACCAGACATGAAAAAGGCAAAACATTGCAATAGCAAATGAAACAAAAAAACGTTACACAAACAAATTACACAACCGAACGAAGGGAAACAAGAATAGAAGAATATTTCAATGAAAAATGAGTAGAAAATATCTCAAACAATGTAACAAATAATTTTGAAGATAGCGATACAAAAAACTACAACAGCAACAACGACATTCGCACAGGATCAGACATTTTAAATAGTTCATACAGTAGGTGTGTTAAAGCCAATTCTACCTTGATTGTAACATAAATATAATGTTTTAGTATAATACACACAGATAAAAAAAAGTAGTTGCAAAAATTTTCTAAAACCTGTTATTTGTGTTTCTAGTTTTTTTTTTCTGCAGAATTTAATGCAAGAGGGGACAAAGAAAATATCTTCGTTTTAAAAGAGCTGACCCCGGAATAGAATTATCATTGAAGCAGCAATTCCATCAGGTACTCCTGGAAATTGCAGAAGAGGTATTCGCCCATTCGAAAGGGGAAATGTTATGGTCTACTGCACTTTTAAAACCGAGAAAACAGCCTAAACACAGGCTGAATCTGTTATATTTATATATATATATATATATATATATATATATATATATATATATATATATATATATATATATATATATATATATATATACACCTTCACTTACACACTCGGGCCCCAGTGCACTGGGGCAAAGAAACAAAAGAATGAAGTTAACAGAGATTGGATCCGTGTCTGGTTGTCACTATGGGCAGGTGGCAAAGGCAAAGCTAACGGGAGGTGACAAGTTGCAAATCTTAATGGCATCCAAAGGCCAGCAAGCCACGCTAGAAATGTGACCAGCTGAGGACATCCAGACAAAAAGACGTGATTGATGGTACCAGTATAAGTGTAGGAATGAAATTCATTTAGTAGGTGCAAAACCAGATTCAAGTTACTTAACAAACAAGATCGATTGTTTTCAATTTTAACTCCAAAACAAATGCAGGTATAATAATAATAATAATAATAATAATAATAATAATAATAATAATAATAATAATAATAACAATAAAGCCATAACTGAAGACAGCCGCAGAAAGAAGAAAGGCCTCAGTATGGCCTGGGTGGACTACCAAAAGGCTTTCGACAGTGTTCCCCACACGTGGATTCTGGAAACACTAGCCATAAACAAGGTGGCACCAATTATCATAAAATACATAGAGCACTCAATGAACAAATGGCAGACAGTGCTACAGCTCCAAACAAAAGAGGGACTTGTGAAAACGAAAGCCATCCCCATTAGAAGAGGAATGTTCCAGGGAGACACGCTCTCTCCACTCCTGTTCTGCCTGGCACTCACACCTTTAACAGAATTGCTAAATAGAACTGGATGCGGTTACAAATGCTATGGAAAAACAGTCAGCCACCTTCTATATATGGATGACCTAAAATTATATGCAAAAAACGACAAAGAGCTAGAAACACTACTACAGACAGTACACGGCTTTACCAAGGAAATAGAAATGAAATTCGGATTAGAAAAATGTGCCAAAGCAACCCTGAAAAGAGGAAAATTAGTTAGAAGTAGCAATATAACACTAGATAAAGCCAATGAAATAAGAGAACTAGACGAAAGCCAACCATATAAGTATTTAGGAGTCAATGAACTAGATAGGATACAACATACACAAATGAAAGAAAAAATAAAGAAAGAGTACTATAGACGAGTTAGATCAATACTAAAAACAGAGCTCAATGCTAAAAACAAGATAATGGGTATCAACACTTTAGCTGTCCCAGTTATAAGCTACAGCTACAACATCCTTAACTGGACACTAAACGAACTATGTAAAATAGACAGGAAAACAAGAAAAATAATGACAGGATATAGGATGCACCACCCAAAATCTGACATAGAAAGGCTATATATACAACGCACAGAAGGTGGCAGGGGTCTTATACAGCTAGAAAACTATTATAAAATAACCACCATAGGACTGCAAAAATACCTACTCCAGAAGCAAGGGAAACTAATACAAATAGCCACAAAACACGAGCAAAACAAAAAACTGTTTTCAGTATTTAAGGAAGCTGACACATACAAACAAGAAATCAATCTACCTAACAAATACGAAGAAGAAGAAGAAGAAACAACAAAAGCTATAAAACAAATGAAATCCAAACTAAAACTAGAACAGCAACGGACCATGATAAAACGATGGCAAGAAAAGCCCCTACATGGTAAATACTGGGCTAAACTAAATGCGAAAGAAATAGACAGAGAAAAATCTCAGCAATGGCTGAGAAGCTCAGGACTCAAAGCAGAGACTGAAGGATTTTTAATTGCTGCACAAGACCAAAGCCTCCCCACCAGAAATTACCAAAAACACATAATGAAAAGAAATATAACAAGTAACTGTAGAATATGTGGAGATCGACAAGAAACAATAAATCATATTATCTCTGGCTGCCCAGTCCTGGTTAAGAAGGAATATATTCACAGACACGACAGAGCTGGGACCTATATACACTGGAAGCTATGCCAACATTATGGAATAACAACAGAAAAAAGATGGTATAAACACACGCCAGAAAAGGTCACAGAAAACGAGAAAGCAACCATACTCCGGGATATGCCAATACACACAGATAGAGAAATTAAGGCAAATAGACCAGATATAGTTGTCAAAGATCATGAAGAAAAAAAATGCTTTCTAATTGATGTATCAATACCAGCAGATGACAACGTTTCTCTAAAAGAAATGGAAAAACTTTCAAAATACAAAGACCTGGAAATAGAGATAACTCGAATGTGGAATCTAAAAACAGAAACAATTCCTATCATAGTAGGTGCCTTAGGTATAATAAAAAAATATTCAGACAAATACATAACAAAAATAGCAGGACTTACAAATATATATAACATACAGAAAATTGCACTACTGGGTACTGCACACATTCTACGCAAAACACTTTCAATACAGTAAACATAAGAGCACCACAGCAAACCACAGTACATACCCAAGGCGCACAGAGCTGCGCTCGGTAGTGAAGTGAAAGCACGTTATAAAAATAAAACTACTGAATAATAATAATAATAATAATAATAATAATAATAATAATAATAATAATAATAATAATAATAATAATCCTTTCTACTATAGGCAGAAGGCCTGAAATTTTTGGGGGTAGGGCTAAGTCGATTACATCGACCCAGTACTTAACTGGTACTTAATTTATCAACCCTGAAAGGATGAAAGGCAAAGTCGACCTCGGCGGAATTTGAACTTAGTACCGAAAGACGGACGAAATACCGCAAAGAATTTTGCCCAGCGTACTAACGATTCTGCCAGCTCGCCGCCAAACTCACACACACGCACGCACACACAATCCCTTAAAATTTGAAATAGGAACAATTTGGAGCATGCGAACAGTAAAGGCCGTGCCTATAATAATCGCTGCTTTGAAAAGAGTAAGCCAAGATATAAACAAATGGTTGAAGGAGATTAAAATAGAATTCTCGGTGGAGCTCCTACAAAACGTTTGTCTCTTAAGGACAGCTTGGATTATCAGGAGGGTTCTAAGCACTCGAAAAACTGTTGAAAACTTGTGGATACCTAAGGTCACAGGTAGTATTCCGCTACCCACATAAATCCTACCAGGAATAAGACCGAACGTGACCCAAACCAAAATAATAATAATAATAATAATAATAATAATAATAATCCTTTCTATTATAGGCACAGGGCCTGAAATTCGGGGGTGGAGTATAGTCAGTTACATCGATCCCAGTACTCAGCTGGTGCATCATTTTTTCGACCCCAAAAGGAAGAAAGGCAAAGTCGATCTCGGCAGAATTTGAACTCAGAATGTGCAGACAGACGAAATACTGCTAAGCATTTTTCCCGGCGTGCTAACGAGCCTGCCAGCTCACCGCAATAATAATAATAATAATAATAATAATAATAATAATAATAATAATAATAATAATAATAATAATAATAATAATAATAATAATAATAATAATAATAATAATAATAATAATAATAATAATAATAATAATAATAATAATAATAATAATGAAGAAGAGCACCGGGCTGAATAACAACATGGATGTGCTACACCGGGCTCCCTATACAAAAACATATCTAATCCAATAACATCGATGGAATTAGACAACAGAACCGGTGGAAGATTTGAAGGAAGCGGTCTTTTAACGAAGATAATTTTTTTTTTAAATATTTTTTATTCTTAAAAAATTAAATTTCACTGCAATACAAAGCACAAGTCCTCCTATGCACGATGTCTCAATGAAACCCGTGCGATCACACACGCAAAACCAACACCGGAAAGTTTACAAACTATATAAAAAAGAAATGGAACAAAATAGTAAGTACATATATTGAATAATTACGCATACACTCGAACGTGTACACAATGATATATACGTTTTGATACCCATAGAACTACACATGCATCTTAATGTTTACACAACTACGTGAAAATCACAGGACACACTCACGCACACGAAAACACATCTCACAAACGAAGCAAAACCAAAACTTTTTTTTCTTCTTTATTTATTTTCATTTTGTGAACAAACACAGACAGTGAACCATTCATAAGTTTAAAACGCCACACACACACACACACACACACACAAATACACTATGCCCGGAGATAAATCTATAAAAAAAAAAAATACAGATGAATACCGATCTGCTAGCCTTAAAAAAAACTACGCTACGAGCAATGTTTACATGCTGAGAACTCGGTGACGGTGTTGTCTCAAAAAACTGACCCTAAACAGACAAATCCGTCCCCTAATGTCAACGCCAAAGCTCGTCATGCCTCAATGATAACAAGGCAGATCACAAACCAGATTGGTCATCGACCGAATCACGAAGGGCCACTTACTCGAAATAGATCTGCTAGCCTTAAGAAGCTACGTCACGAGAGCTCGGAGACGGTGTTGTCTCAAAAAATGTACCCTAAGCAGACAGATCCGTCCCCTAGCGTCAACGTCGAAGCTTGTTATGCCTCACTGTTAATAAAACAAAATATAAACCGAAATGGTCATAGACCGGATTATAAAGGACCACTTACTCGGATAATGAACCAGATCCGAGACGAGAAATCTGCTACTGGTTCAAATCTTCCCGACACACAGGAGCTGGAAGTACCCCACAACCGGAATATTCCAACAGATGGCCATCCATGCTCGTCATCAAATAACCAAAAGAAAAAGAATGAAAAATGGTCTAGGGAAGATAATAAAGAAGTTCTTACAGCCTTCTACCATGCCATATATTTCCCTACAGATAAATCTAATACTGTACAAACCTACTTAAACTGGAGACAGAAACACCTTGAAGTAAGACCCTACATAGACAGTAACAAACTTGCCAACGTCAGAAGAAACATTATGAAAAAAAAATTACTAACTGAAGTAGAGATTGACCAAATTAAGCAAGCAGTAAAGGATAAAAAGAATGAAACTGCAGCTAAAGAAGATAGTACAGAGGAAATAATTATAAACCAGCCCAAGGCTGATGAAAATACAGTAATGATTGAAAGAGTTAAGGTAACTGACAGGCAAAGTGAAATACTCTCTGAACCAACCATAAACACTAATGCAGGTGAAAATCAAATAGATGAAGGAAGTCATACAGAAATCGACGCAACAGAACTACATGATCTAAAAAATCAAATCATGATTGAATGGCTGAAAATTAAAGAAACTAGTATGAATGAACGCGACACTCTCCCCAAAATTCGCAATTCTAACCAAAACCTGAAAATAATTGGTAAAATCCGCCTTGCACTTAAGGATATAATTTCAGCTAATGATGTTGATATTACAGATCTCAACCACCTGTACTATGCATCCGCAAGAATCTCAACGATTCTATGTGGTGAAAAGATTAGAAAAAGACAACACTCCCACAAAAAGCCTTCTTGGCAAGAACGCATTCAACACCAAATTAAGCTGCTTAGATCTGACATAGAATGTTTGAAAAACCTTAAATTTGACAAGAGTATCAAACCTACAAAGACCCATACACTAAAGAAAAAATATAATATGAAAACCATAGTTGACATTGATGTCACCATAGAAACCACCAAGCAAAAGGTATGTGCTAAAGCTGCCCGCATAGCAAGGTATGAAAAGCGTGTTAGATTCTTCCGAGATAATAATATGTTCAAAAATAACCCCAAAAATTTCTACAGGAAGATAGGGAAAACACCAGTAACAATAAAGTCTGTCCCATCAAAAGAAGAAGTGCAAGAATTTTGGAATAAAATCTGGGCAGAAGATAAAATACACAATGAAAAGGCCCCTTGGATTGATAGAATATCTACAGACCTAGACTCCTTAGAGGAGCAAAAGTGGGAGGGGGTCAAGGTAGAAGATATAAGATCTGCTCTCAGGAGGTCAAGCAAATGGAAGTCTCCAGGAAAGGATAAAATTCCTAACTTCTGGTTGAATGCCTTCCCAGAAAGCCATGAACTGCTAACAAAACTTTACAACGATGTTTTGCAAAATCCTAGTTTGATGCCCTCTTGGCTAGTTAATGGTTTAACATTCCTGCTTCCAAAAAATGAGGAAACAAACGAACCAAAAAATTATCGCCCCATAACCTGCTTAACAACAATGTATAAAACACTAACATCTGTCCTAACCGAGTACACCTATAGTTTTTTAATAGAAAGTAGCATATTCCCTAATGAGCAAAAGGGATGTAAACGTGGATCTTATGGTTGTAAAGATCAGCTACTCATCAATAAGATGATCTTAGAAGATTGTCACAAGCGACACAAAAACTTGTCAATAGCCTGGATAGACTATAAAAAGGCCTTTGATAGCCTACCACATGCCTGGATTAGGAAATGTCTGGAAATGTATAAAATAGCTCCTACTCTGCGAAACTTTTTATCTGTAAGTATGAGATCATGGAGAACCACACTGATGTTGAACAATGACAATGAATCTCTAAATGCTGGAGATGTAAGAATTTCATGTGGCATTTTCCAGGGTGACTCACTATCACCACTCCTCTTCTGTCTAGCCCTAATACCGCTCTCAAAATTGCTCAATGATGCACAGTATGGTTATAAAATATTTGATAAAAATATAAATCATCTCATTTACATGGATGATTTAAAGCTCTTTGCAAAAAATGACCAACAACTCAAAGGCCTACTAGCGATTGTTAAACAATTCAGTGATGACATCAGGATGCAATTTGGCCTTGATAAATGTGCAAAAGCTACCTTTATCAAAGGAAAAATGACAAATACATCTAATGTGAACCTTGACCAGCAAAATGTCATAAAAGAGTTAGAACCAGCGGAGAGCTACAAATACCTAGGGGTAATTGAAGGGGACAATATAAAGCATTCAGTGATGAGGGAAAGGATCAGAAGAGAATGTTATCGCAGGGTGAGAGCAATACTGAAGACAGAGCTGAACGCGAGAAACAGGATCGAAGCGATCAATGCTCTAGCCATACCAGTCGTGACTTACAGTTTCAACATCGTTAACTGGTCAATTACTGAAATATGTAATGTTGACAGAAAAATACGAAAACTGTTGACAATGCATAAAATGCACCACCCTAAGGCAGATATAGAACGTCTTTATCTGCCAAGAAAAGAAGGAGGCCGAGGACTTTTACAGCTGGCATTATCAATGAAGGTAGCCACAATTGGCCTAGACACCTATCTGAAAAACTCTGAGGACTGGATGCTAAAACTTGTCTTAAAATATGAAAGCAAGAAAGCATCTTACTCAGTAACAAAACAGGCAAAGGAATATCTAAGTGAATTCCAATTGCAACAAATTCAAGAATTAGACGAACTAGAAACACCTGCAGAAAAAGCTAAGCGCTTGAAAACCCGTGCTAAAATTGCTGCCTTAGCTATTATGACTGAAAAATGGCATGGAAAACCTCTCAATGGCAAATACCCGAAGAGAGCGAATAATGCAGATATTGACAAAGCCCATACCCACCAATGGTTAATGGCCTCTGGCTTGAAATCAGAAACAGAGGGGTTTATCATAGCAGCCCAAGATCAGTGCCTACCTACAAAGAACTACCAGGCCAACATATTAAAGAACGGCAGCTCCCCATTATGTCGTATATGTCAACAACAAAATGAGACCATCGATCATGTTGTCTCCATGTGCAGTCTGCTTGCGCCTACAGAGTATCTCAACAGGCATGATAGAGCTGCACAATATATTCACTGGGTAATATGCAAAAACCTGGACTTGCCTCATGACAAAAACTGGTGGGAACACAAACCACCCCCAGTACTTGAAAATGATCACATTGCACTCCTCTGGAACTTCACCATTCAAACTGACAGAAAGATAGACGCAAATAGGCCAGACATCATACTGAAAGACTTCAGACAAAAATCCTGCCTCCTCATTGATATGACTGTCCCAATCGATATAAACGTATCTGTCAAGACCTACCAAAAACTGAGCAAATATAAAGATCTTGAAATAGAAATTAGCAAAATGTGGAATCTGAAGACGAAAACAATACCTATTGTCATAGGTGCCCTGGGAATGACAGCGAAACGGGCTGATTACTACCTAGCTCAGATACCAGGAAACCCCAAATTGGCTGAAGTTCAAAAGATAGTGCTCATGGGAACTGCCCATATCCTACGTAAAATACAGTCTATGTGATCTCAAATTTTAAGCAAACACATAATTTTCTTATGGTTTCTTAAACATTCACTTGAACAAAACTGTACAAATCCAAATATATGGTACCCTAGGCATAACACCTACATGAACTTCTAACTTGTTGTCTCTTGAGGTCTCTGGGTGAGACTTGGATCCAACTTGTACAAATGCAAAGCAAAAGTCAAACATAAAATAATAATAATAATAATAATGATAGTAATAATAACAATGATAATGATTTCTTCATTAACCACAAGATTTTACATGAAGAAAAGCATTATGGACAACACAGGACAAAAAACCCAATGTGTATGTGTGTGAGTGTGTGTGTTATCATGTACATTGTTTTGTCTTGGTATAAAAGATGGGTTACAGCAAATATTCTGCTTAATACCAGATTTGCTTGTCAGTTGTTTAATCTTAACCAGTTGAGCATGTCCCTTGATTGCTGACGACATGTGCATCTCTGATCACGAGCAGAAGTAGTGGGGGAGCATCATAGCGATGTATTGAGAGGAATTCTTTGGAGTTTGAATAATTCATGGATATTTCGTTCATCATCTTTAAACAAACCTTATTCAGAGACCTTTTGAGCAGGATGGGCTTCTCAACCTCAAGAAAATTCTGACTGGGCCCCATCAGCAAGGTCATGCACTGTTTATCTTGATATAAGATCACCATGTCGCGTACATATGTTTGTGATGCATATGTCTGGTGTACCCTTATCAGACGGGTAGTTATGATGGGTGTATTGGGCTTCGTATAATTGTACCCCAGTGTCACTTTGATGGCATGCGCTGCTTCTCACTGAATAATAATAATAATAATAATAATAATAATAATAATAATAATAATAATAATAATAATAATAATAATAATAATAATAATAAGTATGAGATCATGGAGAACCACACTGATGTTGAACAATGACAATGAATCTCTAAATGCTGGAGATGTAAGAATTTCATGTGGCATTTTCCAGGGTGACTCACTATCACCACTCCTCTTCTGTCTAGCCCTAATACCGCTCTCAAAATTGCTCAATGATGCACAGTATGGTTATAAAATATCTGATAAAAATATAAATCATCTCATTTACATGGATGATTTAAAGCTCTTTGCAAAAAATGGCCAACAACTCAAAGGCCTACTAGCGATTGTTAAACAATTCAGTGATGACATCAGGATGAAATTTGGCCTTGATAAATGTGCAAAAGCTACCTTTATCAAAGGAAAAATGACAAATACATCTAATGTGAACCTTGACTCATAAAAGAGTTAGAACCAGCGGAGAGCTACAAATACCTAGGGGTAATTGAAGGGGACAATATCAAGCACTCAGTGATGAGGGAAAGGATCAGAAGAGAATGTTATCACAGGGTGAGAGCAATACTGAAGACAGAGCTGAACGCGAGAAACAGGATCGAAGCGATCAATGCTCTAGCCATACCAGTCGTGACTGACAGTTTCAATATCGTTAACTGGTCAATTACTGAAATATGTAATGTTGACAGAAACATACGAAAACTGTTGACAATGCATAAAATGCACCGCCCTAAGGCACATATAGAAGTCTTTATCTGCCAAGAAAAGAGGGAGGCCGAGGACTTCTACAGCTGGCATTATCAATGAAGGTAGCCACAATTGGCCTAGACACCTATCTGAAAAACTCTGAGGACTGGATGCTAAAACTTGTCTTAAAACATGAAAGCAAGAAAGCATCTTACTCAGTAACAAAACAGGCAAAGGAATATCTAAGTGAATTCCAATTGCAACAAATTCAAGAATTAGACGAATTAGAATTAGACGAACTAGAAACACCTGCAGAAAAAGCTAAGCGCTTGAAAACCCGTGCTAAAATTGCTGCCTTAGATATTATGACTGATAAATGGCATGGAAAACCTCTCAATGGCAAATACCCAAAGAGAGCGAATAATGCAGATATTAACAAAGCCCTTACCCACCAATGGTTAATGGCCTCTGGCTTGAAATCAGAAACAGAGGGGTTTATCATAGCAGCCCAAGATCAATGCCTACCTACAAAGAACTACCAGGCCAACATATTAAAGAGCGGCAGCTCCCCATTATGTCGTATATGCCAACAACAAAATGAGACCATCGATCATGTTGTCTCCATGTGCAGTCTGCTTGCGCCTACAGAGTATCTCAACAGGCATGATAGAGCTGCACAATATATTCACTGGGTAATATGCAAAAACCTGGACTTGCCCCATGATAAAAACTGGTGGGAGCACAAACCACCCCCAGTACTTGAAAATGATCACATTGCACTCCTCTGGAACTTCACCATTCAAACTGACAGAAAGATAGACGCAAATAGGCCAGACATCATACTGAAAGACTTCAGACAAAGATCATGCCTCCTCATTGATATGACTGTCCCAATTGATATAAACGTATCTGTCAAGACCTACCAAAAACTGAGCAAATATAAAGATCTTGAAATAGAAATTAGCAAAATGTGGAATCTAAAGACGAAAACAATACCTATTGTCATAGGTGCCCTGGGAATGACAGCGAAACGGGCTGATTACTACCTAGCTCAGATACCAGGAAACCCCAAAATGGCTGAAGTTCAAAAGATAATGCTCATGGGAACTGCCCATATCCTACGTAAAATACTGTCTATGTGATCTCAAATTTTAAAGCAAACGCATAATTTTCTTATGGTTTCTTAAACATTCACTTGAACAAAACTGTACAAATTTAAATATATGGTACCCTAGGCATAACACCTACATGAACTTCTAACTTGTCTCTTGAGGTCTCTGGGTGAGACTTGGATCCAACTTGTACAAATGCAAAACAAAAGTCAAACATAAAATAATAATAATAACAATAATAATAATAATAATAATAATAATAATAATAATAATAATAATAATAATAATAATAAAATCCCAGCAATGGTTGAGAAGCTCAGGACTCAAAGCAGAGACTGAAGGATTTTTAATTGCTGCACAAGACCAAAGCCTCCCCACCAGAAATTACCAAAAACATATAATGAAAAGATACATAAGAAGTAACTGTAGAATATGTGGAGATGGATAAGAAACAATAAATTATATTATCTCTGGCTGTCCAGTCCTGGCTAAGAAGGAATATATTCACAGACACGACAGAGCTGGGACCTATATACACTGGAAGCTATGCCAACACTATGGAATAACAACAGAAAAAAGATGGTATAAACACACGCCAGAAAAGGTCACAGAAAACGAGAAAGCAACCAATACACACAGATAGAGAAATTAAGGCAAATAGACGAGATATAGTTGTCAAAGATCATGAAGAAAAAAATGCTTTCTAATTGATGTATCAATACCAGCAGATGACAACGTTTCTCTAAAAGAAATGGAAAAACTTTCAAAATACAAAGACCTGGAAATAGAGGTAACTCGAATGTGGAATCTAAAAACAGAAACAATTCCTATCATAGTAGGTGCCTTAGGTATAATAAAAAAAATATTCAGACAAATACATAACAAAAACACCAGGACTTACAAATATATATAACATACAGAAAATTGCACTACTGGACACTGCACACATCCTACGCAAAACACTTTCAATACAGTAACCATAAAAGCATCACAGCAAACCACAGCACATACCCAAGGCACACAGAGCTGCGCTCGGTAGTGAAGTGAAAGCACGTTATAAAAATAAAACTACTGAATAATAATAATAATAATAATAATAATAATAATAATAATAATAATAATAATAATAATAATAATGATGATGATGATGATAATAATAATAATAATAAACTACAGACAGTACACGGCTTTACCAAGGAAATAGAAATGAAATTCGGATTAGAAAAATGTGCCAAAGCAACCCTGAAAAGAGGAAAATTAGTTAAAAGTAGCAATATAACACTAGATAAAGCCAATGAAATAAGA
Organism: Octopus bimaculoides; assembly: GCF_046866305.1. Lineage (NCBI taxonomy): Eukaryota > Metazoa > Mollusca > Cephalopoda > Octopoda > Octopodidae > Octopus > Octopus bimaculoides. The sequence goes on along the minus strand of NC_142933.1, from coordinate 120,247,468 downwards.
GAACTAGACGAAAGCCAACCATATAAGTATTTAGGAGTCAATGAACTAGATAGGATACAACATACACAAATGAAAGAAAAAATAAAGAAAGAGTACTATAGACGAGTTAGATCAATACTAAAAACAGAGCTCAATGCTAAAAACAAGATAATGGGTATCAACACTTTAGCTGTCCCAGTTATAAGCTACAGCTACAACATCCTTAACTGGACACTAAACGAACTATGTAAAATAGACAGGAAAACAAGAAAAATAATGACAGGATATAGGATGCACCACGCAAAATCTGACATAGAAAGGCTATATATACAACGCACAGAAGGTGGCAGGGGTCTTATACAGCTAGAAAACTATTATAAAATAACCACCATAGGACTGCAAAAATACCTACTCCAGAAGCAAGGGAAACTAATACAAATAGCCACAAAACACGAGCAAAACAAAAAACTGTTTTCAGTATTTAAGGAAGCTGACAAATACAAACAAGAAATCAATCTACCTAACAAATACGAAGAAGAAGAAGAAGAAACAACAAAAGCTATAAAACAAATGAAATCCAAACTAAAACTAGAACAGCAACGGACCATGATAAAACGATGGCAAGAAAAGCCCCTACATGGTAAATACTGGGCTAAACTAAATGCGAAAGAAATAGACAGAGAAAAATCCCAGCGATGGCTGAGAAGCTCAGGACTCAAAGCAGAGACTGAAGGATTTTTAATTGCTGCACAAGACCAAAGCCTCCCCACCAGAAATTACCAAAAACACATAATGAAAAGAAATATAACAAGTAACTGTAGAATATGTGGAGATCGACAAGAAACAATAAATCATATTATCTCTGGCTGCCCAGTCCTGGCTAAGAAGGAATATATTCACAGACACGACAGAGCTGGGACCTATATACACTGGAAGCTATGCCAACATTATGGAATAGCAACAGAAAAAAGATGGTATAAACACACGCCAGAAAAGGTCACAGAAAACGAGAAAGCAACCATACTCTGGGATATGCCAATACACACAGATAGAGAAATTAAGGCAAATAGACCAGATATAGTTGTCAAAGATCATGAAGGAAAAAAATGCCTTCTAATTGATGTTTCAATACCAGCAGATGACAACGTTTCTCTAAAAGAAATGGAAAAACTTTCAAAATACAAAGACCTGGAAATAGAGATAACTCGAATGTGGAATCTAAAAACAGAAACAATTCCTATCATAGTAGGTGCCTTAGGTATAATAAAAAAATATTCAGACAAATACATAACAAAAACACCAGGACTTACAAATATATATAACATACAAAAAATTGCACTACTGGGTACTGCACACATTCTACGCAAAACACTTTCAATACAGTAAACATAAGAGCACCACAGCAAACCACAGCACATACCCAAGGCGCACAGAGCTGCGCTCGGTAGTGAAGTGAAAGCACGTTATAAAAATAAAACTACTGAATAATAATAATAATAATAATAATAATAATAATAATAATAATAGGATACAGAAAATAGCACTACAGTGAAAATAAGAGCACCACCACAAGCCACAACACATACCCAAGGCACAGAGGTGCGTTCGGTAGTGCAGTGAAAGCATGTGAATAATAATAATTATTATCATCATCATCATCATCATTATTATTATTATTATTCATATACACTCAACAGATTAGCCTGTTGGAAAAGAAAAGAATCCTAACATCGGGCTACAACAAGTTGCCTTAGATGCCAAGAACCCTCCTATCAGGTTACAAGTAACCTTAGATGTAATCTTCCTAAGTATCCTAGCTGTCTCTGATAACACTGTATCATTATCCTGTTTTCTTCGCTGGTCCCCTTCTTCCTCTTTGCTCTATTATTTGCTGATGCTGTATTAGGATGACATCTGTAGTCAATCTGTATCGTTACTGATCCACTGCCGAGCGAGAGGACATCCCTGAAAGGTCCAGCTTCATTTTCGCTGTTACAAGCAGAGTTTTTCGGAAATTCCGGTCTCTCATAAACTGTTGTAAGGTAACGTTCATCGCCATCGTCGTCACCACTATTATTTCTTGACTTCTGAAAGTTTCAAGAAACTTTCTATTGCATGAAAAATATAGAACGCTTCCCGAATTTGCGTATCGTCCTTGCGCAGGGGCCATGCTAATCTTCCCTGTATCGTTCCAGTTTTAGAATATGTACTGCCATTATTATTATTATTATTGTTGTTGTTGTTGTTGTTGTTATTTCTACGTCAATCAAACCAGATAAATCAAATAATGAAAAAATAATGTTTCAAATCAGTCCAAAAATGTTTCTACGTTCGTTTGGCGATGAAGTTTTCTAGAAGGATGTTTAAAGAGTTTTTATTGCTCCTGCCCCCCCCCCCGCGGAAAAAAGTATTTAGGGGATGCTCTAAAAGTAGTAACCAGTTGCCTTACACAATCGTCGTCTGTCTAGGAAGAGATAATAGAGAAAAGGAACTGACCTGTCGGGGAGAGCGGGGTGAAAAAGGAATAACACAAGGAAAAAATCTCAAAAGGGAAAGTTAACACAAAACAGCTAAAACAAGTGAGGGGTATCAACTTCCTCAAAACAATATCGACGACACTTTTCTGAATCATATTGAAGAAGATATCGAAGGGGACGAAAAACAGATTCGCCAGCATTCGAAAATAAAACCAACAACTAGTAGATAAAATCGTATCTATGGTGCTTTGGATATTTCGATGAGATAAAAGTAATAGAGGTGCGGCTGGGTTTAAGAAAAAGGAAAATACACAATGGACCGGTTGTTAATAAAAAACAAAAGAAAAACATTACGAACGAACCAGTCCTACATTGAAGACGTGCTTGTATATCTATGTCAACCAACTCATAAAACGCTAATGGATGTCTTTGGGTACATGTGACATGCATATCATTGCGTTTTGTAATTTTATTTCCTCCATTTATATTTTGAATAAAGTTTTTTACCTTCCCCTCGTTTTTCTATAACTGATCTGTCTGTCATTCTTTGTAAGCCTCCTGGTTAGCGTTTCTATACATTTTTAAGTACCTCCTCCAGCCCTTGTGTCTAATAAAGAGACTACCACTACTACTACTACTACTACTACTACTACTACTACTACTACTACTACTACTACTACTACTACTCAACGTTTCAGAATAGAAATACACCACAGGAGAGACATTATATAGTTTATTGAACCTGGAGCAATTTAGTCACATCTCTTAATTTTTCAAGTAGCCGTAGAATGGTGATCTTAAGTAGATTACGCAAATATAAATAAGAGAGGAGAAAAAGTGCATTAACATATAACTTTTATGTGGAGATTAACTTCAGAATGCGGAAAGGATCTTCGATCAACTTTGCATAGGCCTAGTACTTTATCTCTGTAGAAGCTTCCCGTTTTTGTTTAATACATGAGGTACTTTGCAAAATAGGATGTAAAATATTAAGAAACAACGGCAAAATGCAATAAATATATTGCAGCAAAATTTATAAGCATGTCCTTTTTAAAACGAAGTAAATCGGCACTATAAAAGAGAAGGTTAATTTAATTACATTCTTTAAATGAACTTTCTGTATACTTAATGTAAAGTGCACTTTTATATACAGAAAAATAGAAGCAGAAAACGTGGCGTTTTATACTCTTAGGCATGTATTGATTTCTGAGACAGGTGCAATAAGAGTGATTCTCGGAGTCGACGTACATTCAATTTAAATGATTCAATACACCACTGCACTTATTGACTTCGGATGGATAAAGGGTAAATTCGAACTTGGTCGGATTAGACCTCAGGAATATAAAGGATAACACTATATTGTGAGAAGCATTTAATTTGATAGTTTACTTTCTCTGCTAGTTTGCCAACTCTTTTAATAGTGATTTAATAACGCAGAAGAAATTACTGAAGTTGTCTTACTACCATATAGAAAACGTTAACATATACAGGAACAGAAAAGAACAAACAAACAAAAAAAAAAAACAGTGTCATTTTTTTTGTTATGTAATTGAAAACGAGTTTTGCTGTAATATTTCAATATGGCTCTGAAATCTAAATCTTACATGTCGAGTAAACTCCTTCTTTTACATCCAGTTCTATATTAACAAATAGTAGTCAATAGCCTTTTCTCCATGATACAACACATTGCTAACAATGTTAGCATCGTTAATATAATAATTGCACAGCTGGAAGTGATCTGCAAATGAATATTTAGCATAGAAATCAAAACTTCCGAAACATTTTGATTGAAATTACTGATGTTTCAAAGTAAAAAGTGATGACGGTCATACTGCCAGTAAAATATTTCCCTTCGCCGATATGCACGGGCGTATGCATGTTAGTGAGAATAATTACAGTCAATTAATTATCCAAGTTCTGCCATAAAAACGTATTCCAGCATCAGAGTATATATTTGTGTAATGGGAAAACGCTCAAATTCCATGGTTGATTAAGAAATAGAAAGATTGACTGGGCGTGTTACTTGGATGATATACGTGTCACATTATGACCTTGAAAAGGACATTTTTTAATGTTTAGGTATGAAGGTACTGACTCTGATTATGGTTTTCACATACTCTCTGATACCGATGAGAGCGATGTGGTTGATGCTCTTGGAAAGAAGCAATTTGATGGCTGCAGGGGAAACGTGTACAAAGGGGAAGAAGATCAGGACGAAATGATTGGTGTGAGGAAACCTGGGTAAACTAGATGTAGGAAAAGCAGAGACAAGTGAATGAGATGTGGATAAATGTAAGACGAGATTAGCCAGCTCTGAGGAGGGTAAGGGTAAGGAGATAGCACCCCATCACCACCACATGGGCTAATGGTTGGAGTGTGTATGCGAACAACTTTAAGCCATTAATTCAGTCGGCCTTTCCCACTGCAGTCTAGGATGTACGTATGTATAGCGCAGAACTGTACCAGATGTGGGGGAAGTACTCTGCTGTGAATCTCATTTGAACTTTGTAGAGGGTTAGCAATTGCAGGGAGTTGAAGTATTTTGACATTTTGAAATGGAAGGTCGGCTTCTAAGATGCAATCTTAGTAATGATGAATGGGCTATGTTGAAGCTATGAGATAGCAAGCAGATATCATCTGTGATTGTGAAGTCGAGCAATAGAGTGACTTCGAGTTCTCTTGTTATGCGTTGTTAACGTTCATGAATGGCTCATAGGATCATTTTCTTGATGTGTATAGTGACTGTTTCGTTGTTCTGTTGATGGAGCAATACTGACTTGACTAACATTGGAGAATGTTTCGAAATCAAAGAATCAGTGACGTTATTTAGGCTTCGTGTAAGTGATGGTTGAATGAGAAAAGTTAGGGAGGAGCGAAGGGTAGTCACATACACAGCTGTGGATGTTGTCAGACTTGCTGGTCAACAGTTATAGAAGAGAAAGAGCACAGAGGACGAACTCGAACCTTGGAACATACCATAAGAGAGCCCCATCGGTACATGCTGCGATAGTGCATTCTCTGAGAAAGTCTTCGATCCAAGAGACGAGAAACGAATGGAGTCCAAAGGCACTTTTCTTAGGAAATTCGCATGATAGACACGGTCGAATATTTGATGCTGTAAGATTGTTTTTATCAGATTTCTTGAAGCAGTCCTACTGGTAGTAATTTGTTTGAACGTACCTGACACTTTGTAATTAATTGAAAAGTTTTCAATGAGCTGATGTTACATGGCAAAAAAGAGCATGTCAGCAATTGTTGTTGGCTGAGAATGAACAGTTTTATCCCGAAATAAGACAGCAGTCATTAAATCATTAATTAATACATTTATTCTCGTCACTTTCCAGTTACTTCCGTTCTCCATTTTCTCTCATTGTCTTATTCGCTTTACTTTACTACCAACTAAATAGAATAAGAATTGCTTAGAAATTGCTTAGTCTTCAAAATTGGATTCTGAAGAACCCCAAGATTCTGTGAAAAAATTCTGTGTCCCACAAGATAGGCTGTCTTTACTGGAATTTAATATTGAAATATTTTATAAAGCATCAGTGTTCACCAATTTGAAAATAATAAGTTTTTTTTTATAGTGAATATGTTCTTTCCCTAAAATCCTTTAGAAGAGAGGAAGAGTTTGTAAAATATAAATATTGCTACGTGATTTTGGAAAATTGTATAAGGGATTAGCGACGAATAAGTTTTGAAAACGACTGGCTTAGAAGCTTAGCAGAAACAGAACAAGACCAATGAAAGAATATGTACTAAATCTCCTTCAGCTGGGAAGCCATTTTGTTTGACACAATGAGCAAAATTCAGTTCTATTTAATTCAATTTGACGTCATTATATTTTTAAAATTAAAAGTACAAACACCATTTTATCTAATGATAACAACAACAACAACAACAACGACAACAACAACAACAACGACGATGACAACAACATCGACAACGACAACAACAATCAGTATGAACAACTTCGGACTTTAGTTTTATCAAAAACTAAAGATAAACAAAGAAAAGGCTAAGTGAAACAAAAAGCAAAAATATGTGATAAAACGAACAAATATTTGCTCTTAAAATATACATGTAAACACATGCACAGGTAGACCTGAAACACAATACCGGAAGAAGTATACATATATATATATATATATATATATATATATATATATATATATATATATAGGGTATCTAAGAGATACCGCCACGCTGAAAATAACAGTCAAATCTTGACTCTAAACCACAATAAATGTTCATATAGCACAAGGAGCGAAGACGAAGATAAAATAAACTTGCTAGTTTATTTTATCTTCGTCTTCGCTCTTCGTGCTATATGAACATTTATTGTGGTTTAGAGTCAAGATTTGACTGTTATTTTCAGCGTGGCGGTATCTCTTAGATACCCTATATTATAATTTTAAATAATTGTTACCTTTGATGGTTTTTATTCCCATGCTGGCCACTTGATAAGATCAATATTTTAAATATCGATCTTATCCTTATATATATATATATATATATATATATATATATATATATATACAAAAGTAAATGAGTATATGCATATATACGTACAGGTATGTGCATACCGACATCCACCTGTATGTATAGGTGCATATCTGGGTACAGGACATTGCACACAAACGTAGACGAGAACACACGAGCCACATAGAGAACATTCTACTTCTTCAGCTACCCACGTTTTAACACCGGCGTTTCGACGAGCTTCGACACACGAAAGTGCATACGTAAGACTTCACATATACACAAACACAAGCTTACATACATACGCAAACACGCGCGCATACACACAAACACACATACATACGCACAAATACTAAAAAACACATGCACAAACACAGACCAAACCCAGATAACCAACCAAACAAATGTTGATTGAACCAGATTACGAGACACTGTGATGTCGCTGAATCTGCTAGAAATAGCAGCCAAATATCCTCACAAATAACACTTTACCGACGAAAAGCAAGAAAAAAATCGGAAATGATGCACTGCAAAATATAAGAGGGGGACGGTCGGTTAAAGCTGGAGCATATTACGTCGTGAATCTCCTCGATCATAGCCGATGTGGAGCTATAGCATTATATGTATATATATTGATTTAAAATTTTGGCACAAAGTCAGCAATTTCGGAGGTAGAGGGTTAATCGGGCTCATCAACCTCATTATTCTTTATTCTTATTTTCCCGAACCCTAAAAAGATGAAAGGTAAAGCTGACCGCGACAAAATTCGAAATCAGAACGTAAAAACGGATGAAATGCTGCAAAGGATTGTGCCCCGAGCGGTAACCATCTGCCAGCTCGCCGTCTTGATATATGTACATGTATTAGATCAGGGATTGTCAACCATTCTTTAATCAAAGACTTCTTTGATTCCTATTTTACTTGGGTGGATTCCCACAGCCATTCGATGTTTGAAAATCCTATTGTATTTTTATAATTAAATATTATTATGACTTGTATAAACGTAATTGTTAAAATATTTTGTGTATTGTGGACGTATAACCAATTTATTGCACATAGACTTTACTGACCTGAAACACAATTTTTCATGGTCCCTGAAAGGCTTCTGTGGAACCCCAATTTACTATATTGCATTTGTGGATGCAATATGGACCCTCTGTTCCCTCCAGTGCACTCCAGTTGGGAACCTCTGTATTAGGTCCCTGTGCACTCCAGTTGAGAACCTCTCTATTAGGTGTTCATATAAATTCGTTGAGCGTATGACGTTATGAGACATTGAAACAAAGCAAACATTTACATCCACATCCACGCAGTTCTTAACTTTGGGGGATTTTATGGCATTCATTCTTTTCCTAAGTAGTTTTAGTGAAGTGAAAAGGATTGAAAAACAAGACTAGAAACAATGTCATTGTATCTGTGAGTGGCCAGCTCACCAGCTCTTGTACAAAAGACACATGCACGCATACAGATCGTCATGCATACAAACATGCATACATACATAATACATACATACGATATATGTGTGTGTGCTCATGTATGTATCTATGTATGTATATAGGTAGGTAGGTAGGCATGTAAGCATGTATACATACACACGGAGATTAATTGCAGCCATAAAAATCAAGCATATGTAAATATATATAATACTCATGCATTTATACACACACTTGCAAAAGAGATCATAAATATACGTTAGCAATCAATATACACGTGAGTTACATATACTCATGGATATATATATATATATATATATATATATATATATATATATATATATATATATATATATATATATATATATATACATATATATATATATACATATATATATATATATGTGTGTGTGTGTGTGTGTGTGTGTGGAGGCGCAATGGCCCAGTGGTTACAGTCCGCTGTAATAGGATCGCGGTTTCGATTCCCAGGCCGGGCGTTGTGAGTGTTTATTGAGTGAAGACACCTAAAGTTCCACGAGGCTCCGGCAGGGGATGGTGGCGAACCCTGCTGTACTCTTTCACCACAACTTTCTCTCACTCTTACTTCCTGTTTCTGTTGTACCTGTAATTCAAAGGGTCAGCCTTGTCACGCTGAATATCCCCGAGAACTACATTAAGGGTATACGTGTCTGTGGAGTGCTCAGCCACTTGCACGTTAATTTCACGAGCAGGCTGTTCCGCTGATCGGATCAGCTGGAACCCTCGACGTCGTAAGCGACGGAGTGCCAACAATACAACAAATATATATATATATATATATATATATATATATATATATATATATATATATATATATATATATATATATATATATATATATATATATATGCAAACTTTAAAATATGTTTGTGATATATTTCAACTCCTAAAAGGCAAATTCACTGCAATTTCAACTAACCCAAAATTTGCTTATGCTTACACACTGCTTGGCGCTATTATTATGTATGTATCTATCTGTCTGTCTGTCTGTCTGTATGCATGCATGTATGTATGTATGTATGTATGTATGTATGTATGTATGTATGTATGTATGTAGGTGTATATTGGTAACGTAATTCCTATTCTGTTGCCAATCAATGATTTATATGTATATGTATGTGTGACTTTCTATTTATCTTCCACCATAGTTTGACAACCGGTGTTGGTTTATTTTCGTTCTCGTAACTTAGCGAGTCGCTAGAGGAGTCTGATAGAATAAGTACCAGACTTAAAAATAAGAATTGGGGTCGATTTGTTCCACTAAGCCCTTCAAGGCTTCATTTTGTTGTTTTTGTTTGCTGTGTGCCATTATATTTTTAAAGTTAGTAGTAGAACTAAAACTAATTTTTAAGTTGTGTCTATTAAAGAGCTTTCTATAATTATGATTGATTGGAAAATGCCTATCTACAAATGATAAGAAATATCTACCTATATTAAAGGCCACCTCGGGTGAATAAGGTGGTGCGAACCAGATAATTTTCCTATTCTTATTTTGCCATTTCTTTTTTACTAGACTAATGACAATGTATAGGTTATTTCCTCGCTAAAACCACTATCTTTTAGAGCTAAAATATAGTGGCTTTAGTGGTTTTAGAGTTGGCTGTTCCTGCAGAGTTAAAAATTTGTGTCCGCTAAATGAAACTTGTATGACCGAGGCCATCATTTATGAAGCCACCGTAGACTCTACAACCACTAAGGACATAGTTTCGTCAAAACAATATGTGGATCTCACAGAGGGAAATTTTAAAGCCAGGTTCAACAATCACACCTTAAGCTTCAGACACTGGGATAAAAGATAAACAACCAAATTATATCCAGTTATTTATAATCCTTAAAAGCAAAAGGTGTCAGCTATAAGATTCACTGGAAGACCGTGGAAGATCGTGGCCAAGTGTAAGCCTTATACACTACGCTGTTATGCATATATCTATGTGTGTCTCTTTGTGTTTGTCCCCCATCACCGCTTGATAACAGGTCTTGGTTTGTTTATGTCCCCGTAACTTAGCGGTTCGGCAGAGATCCATAGAATAAGTACTAGACTTACAAAAAATAAGTCCTGGGTCGATTTGTTCGACTAAAAGGCGGTGCTCCAACATGGCCGCAATCAAATGATTGAAACAAATAAAAGAATATATATATATATATATATATATATATATATATATATATATATATATATATATATATATATATGTATATATATATATATATATGTATATATATATATATATATATATATATATATATATATATATATATATATATATATATATATATATATATATAATTCAAAAAAGGTTAAAACTCTTTTACAAGAATTTTATCAAGAAGCCAGTGTGTAAAAAAATTCATAAGGGAAATTTCTATTCCCAAGAATATAATTATTCGTTTATATTTATATAAAGGGCATTATTACAGAAAATAATAACGCCACAATGGACTTCTCAAAATAACCACATTTAGTACCTAATGCGAGGAAAAAACAACCAACAGAAGATGACCAACTTTCTTTTAAATAAACTTAACTGTGTATCGGTCGATACACAGTTAAGTTTATTTAAAAGAAAGTTGGTCATCTTCTGTTGGTTGTTTTTTCCTCGCATTAGGTACTAAATGTGGTTATTTTGAGAAGTCCAGTGTGGCGTTATTATTTTTCTGTAATAATGCCCTTTATATATATATATATATATATATATATATATATATATATATATATATATATATATATATATATATATATAGGGTGGGCCAAAAGTAGGTAAACACTTTTAAAATTAACTTATTCCACTTTTACAGGTACCGTGAATAATGTGCTGTGTGTTACAGTGTTCTGGGACGTTTGAGGAATCTTCCCATGTTGAAGGAGGACATTTCGACCATTTACGAGATTAAACTGTGTTTCATAAATGTAACTGTAATAAATGAGTGTAAAAGTAATAAATGAAAAATATTTCAAAGTTTATAGCTACTTTTGGCTCACCCTGTATAGAGAGAGAGAGAGAGAGAGAGAGAGAGAGAGAGAGAGAGAGAGAGAGAGAGAGAGAGAGAGAATAAAGATATGAGAGAGCTAAGGTAAATAACTCAAAAGGGCAAGGCGTATTATTTTGAATAATTAAGTTGAAAGGTGATGTATTGAATGCTGTACACAAGGTGTGTTTAATTTATTAAAAGTTTTAAGTTGGAGAAAGGAAGCAAAAACTAACGGGATTCGTTAACGATTCTCAAAAGAGAAGAGAGATAACTTCAATGGACGTTTAATTTTTCATGTTACTTTATATGCTTTGGGAAGAATAGTCTGACTTTTTTTTTTGGCAGTGGAGGAAGAACTATGGACATTATGTTTCACTCAATTTAATTTCATCAGTATACTAAGTTTCCTATTTTCACAACCATCGGAGCGTGAAGCACTCCTTACGATCACACGTTCGTGAGATGGATGAGAACTATAAACAGTTTTGAGTAGGAACCGGAAAGAGAAATATGAACACGCAATGTGTATGTGCAGACTGAATTCGTAAAACGGAACAGTAAAAATGCAACGCGCATGTCAAAATAAAACGGAAGAGACGAATAAAACAAATTATATAATGAGCTGCATGTCGCGTCTGACACCACTATCACGCAGGTTTGCTGCAATTTTCTTATTATTTATGCTTATGCGAATTATTATTGGCCAGAAACGTAGGTATTACTTTCTACTGAAAGTGTTCCCTTCAGATGTTTTTCAGTCGCAAGCATTACTGCATGGCTTAGAAGATCGCGTTGCAGCAACGCGGTGCCGACTTCAGCCCCGTTGCTCGGCACCATGGGCAAATATCTTCTAGTATAACCCTGGTCCGTCCAATGATTTATGAGTGAATTTGGAAGACGGAAATTGTGTGGAATCCCGTCATATATGTATGCATGTATGCATGTCTGTATGTGTGTGTGTCTTTGGGTTTGTTCACCCCTCCCGATTGTTAACCGTTATTGGTTTGTCTACCACCTCTTAATCTAGCGGTTCAGTGAAAGAACCGACAGAATAAGTATCAGACTTTACAAATAAGAACTGAGGTTAGATAAAAGCATTTCAAGGTAGTGCCCCAGTATGGTCGCAGTCTGGTGGCTGAAACAACTAAATGATAAATGATAAAAGACATATATCTGATCTACAGATTTGAATACACTAGTATTCCAGGGATGACCAGTGAACTTACATTTTTATCACACCCTAAGCCATAACACACAAAGAACACTTTACAGTATAATCCTAGATATACTATGGTTTGAAAGAAAACAGGATAGTCGTGGTCGGAATGCTTTTAAATCAGAGCTCCAGAGGTTAACAATAACTGTTGATTCATACTGATATTAAGATTTAAAGAAATTGTCATAACTTAGAAATAGAAATACAGCAGTTCCCGTTTCTATTTACGTTGAATTTCTGCCTAAGCAAGTTCCTATACAATTTGATAGCAGCTAAATCTCCTGCAAATAGCACTCGCGTATTATCGACGGAAGTGTGCATTGCATAAGGCTAGGTCGAGAAAAAGACGGGATGGTCATACGGAATGTTGTATATGGAAATGCCTTTGATTAGAAGCTTGTTCGATAAGGGTTAACACAGAATAAATAGCAACAACAAAAACTGATATAAGGAAAGTCAGTACTTGGCCGTTCGATCTGCTAAAATTAGCAATCAAATCCACATAAATAATAATGCTGTCTTATAAATGGGAAAACACACATCATAGGAGAAATTAGTCCAGGGTATAACATACCGGGGGAAAATATTATTATAACCGACTTGAAACTAAATAGCAACAGCAACGACAGTATCGGCATCAGCAACAACATCAATGACTACTACTACTACTGCTACTGCTGCTGCTGCTACTACTACTACTGCTACTACTACTGCTACTATGGTAAGATCAGCAGCAACGACATTGAATTCCATTAGAAGCCAGGTTTGATTATAATTCTATATAGTGTGCCGCATGAGGTAGAAGTTGTCATAGATACTGCTGCTAGCAACCACGCTCATTCGTGCATGACTTAAATCAATCAGCTTCTTTAAAAGCATCTTGACTCAAGTAGTAAAGGTGACATTTACAATTATAAAATAATATGTGGTTTGCTGAATGCGTACTTTTTCCCTAATAAGCTAAATGCTTTGTACACCTGCAATAAAATGTCCGGCTCCTTGACTCAGAAAAATTATAATAGCATTTCTCTGATAACGAAATCAGGTTATCCGTGTTTATTTACCTCTTCAAGCGAATTGTGATGACTATAACAAACGCTGTATTAGTGCACTGATTTCAAGTTGGTTTAATACGACCAAAACATGTACGGAGTTGTCTCCCGTACTTCAGGAAAATCTAGAAACAATTTTAATCATTGACTAACGTTATTTTTACTTCATCACAAATATTTTTCCTAGTCAGATGATTTTATGCCTCTTGTAGTAACTATGTTAACATTAAAAAGATAAAAGTGAAATACCCTGGACATTGCTGTTTACGAGTACTTAGACTCATAGGGTCAGTTACTCGTTTTCTATGGCGCATTAGTATAAGTAGCAAAGATCACTTCATTTCTTTTGAACAGGACCCTTGTCCATCGCAATGTTCCTCATTTACAGCTGAGCGAATTGGGCAACGTGAAATGAAGTGCTCTGTTCAAGAATACAACACGCTACCCGGTCTGGGAGTCGAAAGCACGACCTTGCGGTCGTAAGTGCAATACCCTAACCATTAGGTCATGCACCTTTACATGTTAATACTAACTTAACCATTATTCACTATTAACTCGGTACATTTAAACTTCACAATCTAATTAACCGAGAAATCTTTTCGTTTATTCTTGTCATAAGGAGATATGTCAAAATTTCCCAAATGAATTCGTGGATAACATTAATGGAAGTCCATTTATAGGTTTATAAATGGGCAAAATAAAGTACAACAGATTCAAGCATGATGAACATTTTAAGAATTCCTACCAAATTTCCAAGGAATATCCTGCATATCTTTTCAGGAAATATCTTTCTAAAAAAAAAAAAAACACTTTGAGAATCCTAGAACTTAACAAACTCAGAAGGAATCACCGACAAAAGGAACTTCAGAGATATATTTTTGTTGCATAAGCTAACCTTGGTTCAAATCAAGCTTTGTTAGTTCAATTGCTTAAATAGAAATTCCGTGGAAGTCCGTCAGAGGGAGTTTTTCTTTTTTTTTTTGGTTGGTAGAGCTAAATTGTCACCCAGTTTAGCATCATCGATATACCCTTGTGTACCTTCCGCAGGGTCCATCCTGTTGTAAGTATTCAGACTAGATACCCAGTGTGAAGATACTTCCTGAGTTGGGATTGTTCGTCCTTCCCCAGTGAGAAATTATCTTTCTCCTCTAAGCCATAAAAATCAGATTTCTCGTAATACTCGGCCCTAAATTGGTATTGTGTAGATTATATCCTAATGTATCGAACTGACAGGTATATCCCATGGCTTGCAAGAAATTGCATTAGAGACAATATTTATGTTCGGTTATTTGGTTTGGAACGTATTAGAAATAAACTTTCATCTTGAATAGGAGCCATAGAGATAAACCATCATAAACACATCTCATGAGTTTATCTAAGATCATATGTCAGTTACTGATAAAATCTGATTAAACTGTTCTGTTCTATATGATGAAACTACTAATGCCCATATATAAATCATCAGTCCCAGAAAACCATTTGTTCCAGATGATATAGCTACTACTGTCCATTTATAAATCATGTCCCAGAGCACCATTTGTTCCACATGATGTAGTTACTACAGCTTATATATAAACCATCTGTCCCGGTACATCATTTGTTCCAGATAATTTAGTTCCTACTACCCATACATAAATCATCTGTTCCGGAAGATCATTTGTTTCACGATATGTTACTTCAGAAAAGAGGAAATGTAGTGTGTTATGTCCCAGAAACAGAAAACATATAAAACCGGATGGCCTTTAGCCAAACTTACATACATCGTTTATGGAATGAGTACCAGTTATACAATGGGGTAAAGATTGCGTGACTGAGTGAACAAAGTGTTCGACTATTCGTTCATGAATGAAAAACTCGATTCTGCTGTTCACTCAGTCATAAAATATCAACCCAAGAGTATTACTGGTATTCATTCTATCGGTAGTGGAAGGAGGTACGGATTAAACTAAGTCTTCGACCCTTTCAAGTCAAAGTGACAAGACATAAAAACTGAAAGCGAAATAAGAGATTAAATATTCAGATTTCTTTCGCACCAACTGCTCGACCATAGACTGCAACAATATTAAATGTAACCCGCTTTTTAAAATTAATTATATCTATTTATCACTAAATGACAGTAATCAATGCAACATAAACAAATTATTTACTTATAACCAAGGCAACAGGAAAAAATTGCAAATAATCAATCCTTTTTTTTTTTAAATAAAAAAATAGCTTCACGACTCTAGCTTAGCTGAATTATTTGCACCATCGTAAAACTGTCAGGGCAAAATGACTCGTTTCTTTGCAATCGTAAATACGTGCTTATTTTGGTTAATGGTTAATCAATACCTAGTTGGAGATGTGAAAGGTTAAATGAACCCTGCAGGCCATTTGAACTCATATCATAATTAGGAGAAACTAATAAACAGAAGACATTATGTCCGGCATAAAACAGCGTGTATCAACTGGAGGGTGTGTCACTGGGGTCGCCAGATCCAGTGGAAACGCCTGCTAAATCACCTTCAGATCTTATAGTATTGGCTTAAAAATATATATAAATATATAAATCTTCTGGCTAAGCAACAACAACAACAACAACAACACCACCACCACCAACAACAACAACAACAACAACAACGACAACAACAGTAACTGCAACAGCCACTATAACAATACCTGATTTAGTAGTTCTTTGTTCAAAAGCTTTCCTGACATGACCATCCCATATTTTTTTTAGATCAGAGATTACAATATCCAGTGAGTGATTTGAGCAATGAATTACGACACTCTAATACCGTAGCTCATTTGGCTGTTATTGAAGAATTCAAGAAGGTGAAGTAGGTGCATAGATTCTACTGTTGTTGTTGCTGTTGGTGCTTAGTCCTAGGTCTACCGAGGTAAATTCTACCAATCATCATTCCTTTTCTGCCGAGGATAGTTTAATCTGGACTACATTTCCAGTAAGGCCTATCTTTTTTTTTTTAAGCTGATAATATAAGATCATCTTTTATATTTTCCGTTCCAGCTCATGCTTCGATTACCTTGAAATATTTTCGTTGAAGTTGCTGTTTAGCCCAAGGCCGGCTCTCACAGAAGTACCTATGATCAAAGATATCCCAATTGCAACCATTCACATATCACCTTGGATTACAACAAATTTGTCTTTCTGTATTTTAAAGAAATACTTGAGCGAGATTTAACTACTATTTTCAGCTACTCTAGTGGCCCAACAGAGTTACCCTTAATGACCCATTGTCAGTACATTTAGAAGTAATATCGTTCTCAACATTTACTTGAATGTTATTTTAAGGTCGATAATTTTAGGTGGTAATATTTAGGAAATTACTGTTTGGTTTATTTCTAGAAGTTAGGTAAACAACGCTCAGTTTTACACAAATATCAGCTGTAATAATCAGTTGTACATTCACAAAATGAATACAGAAATACTATGCAGATATATTAAATATATAGATACGTAAATATACAGATAAACGAACAGCTTACCTTTAGATTAAAATTTTCCCCGAGTCGCTAATCAGATAAAGAAAATCCACTGAAAGCATGTGTAAATATAAGCAATACACCGGTAGCAGGACTGGAGTGAACATCTCCTGTAAGTGTAGCTAGCTGGCTTACTGTCTGATTATATTTACTGATCTGGATCACAGAACAAATAAATACGTCACAGGTGACTGAGTTTCCTTTAATCTGAATACTACTTCCAGGGTTGTTTCTATAAGTGCAAGCACGCGCGCACACGCACACACACGCATACACACTCACAGACAATACACATACACGCACACACACTACTTGTGTAATGCAGTATATAGGACATGTCAAATGACCAATATTGAGAGGGCCACGTGTTCCTTTATAGTTCAAAAGATACGTTACTGAAGAGAAGTCAAATTATTTTACGAAATAACGTGCTGTTAGTCTCTCATATATATATGACTGTGTATATGTGTATGTGTGTGTGGGTATGATTGTAAACATATATACATACGCACATACATACGTACATACATACATACATACATACATACATAATACATGTGTGTGTGTATATATGTATATATGCAAATAAATATATGTATGTATATATGTATGTATGTATGTATGTATGTATGTATGTATGTATGTATGTATGTATGTGTCTATCTATCTTTCTATCTATCTATCTATCTATCTATCTATCTATCTATCTATCTATCTATTTATCTATCTATCTAGCTAGCTAGCTAGCTATCTGTCTGTTTGTCTGTTTGTCCATCTGTCTATCTATATACATTAAGACGTACGGTGTTGTTGGTTGTGGTGCAGATAGAAGTAGTAGTCGTAGTAGCAGCAGCAGTAGTAGTAGCAAGCAGCAGCATGGATAGTCGTATTATCAATAGTAACAGTAGTTATAGTGGTATTATAAATTATAATTAAGAATGACAAGAGAAAAGTTGATGAGATTGGATGTGAATGAGAAATTTTGACAGTGACGATAAATCTGTATGATGGTGATGATGATGATGATGACGACGACGGCGATGACGAAGCTGTAAACGCATAACTTGCTTTTATTTGTGCTTATACTACTATTACTACTACTACTACTACTACTACTACTACTACTACTACTACTACTACTACTACTACTACTACTACTACTACTAGTCTCAGATTGAAATAGTCGACTATATCGATCTCAGAACTGTATAGTATAGGTCCAAGAGTATGAAAGGAAAATGCGACAGCAGTGAAATTTAAAATAAGAACGTAATGGGGAGGAACTATTATTTGCCCCAATAGCGTCCAATGAGGACATTACAAGAACAGTTTTCAGTCTGTAGGACTGGGGTTACGTAAACACCACGAAGAAAAAGGGAGGGGAGGAGAGGAAAAATGAGATAAAAGGTAGGTATAGTATACAATACTCGGTTGATGCAGCCCTTCTCTTACAGGTAAACCCCTAGTTAGGGCCAGTCGAGGGGCATTACAGTTCCAGGATTACCCTGATTCCAGAAGGCACAACTCTTCACCCTACAGTTGTTAGTCAATTTACAGACTCATGTTTAGAGTAGTTCCATTCATTCTAACCATTTTTACTACAATCAGCCATCGATTTTATAAATGCGCTCAGTTTTCTTCCCAAATGGAACTTGAAAATGTCGATGAACTTTCATTGTACATGTGGAGAGGGAAAGCCAAACTCATCACCTGATTTATTCATGGACGACTTTATGATGCAACCGGTTCCCATTTTGAGAGTCTTCTCCGCAGTTGTCAAGCATTTTAGTAAGGAGACTAAGCTGTCCTTTGATCTGGAGAAATGCAAAAAACTGACAATAAATGCAAGTACTATGACTACTTGAGCAGATAATATAGAACTTCAGGAAGGCGAGATATTACAGAAGCTGGACAATTTCGCTTGAACAAATATTTGGAAAACTGGGATTGTGAAAGATGTATGAACAAAGATGGAAAATGACTGTTTTGATGGAGTAAAAAAAAATATTGTTTCTAATTTAAACACAAAGCCAGAAATGTTTTGGGGCGGAGGTTATATCGATCCCAGTACTCGACTGGTACTTTATTTTATTGATCTAAGAAAGAGGAAAAGCGAGAAAATATTGTGGTATTTATTTCGGCTCTTTACCTTCTGAGTTCAAATGCCGCCGACGGGCTTGAACTCAGAACGTAACGATAAAGAAAAAATAGTCAGAATGAAAACCAAAGAGAGAAAAAAAAGAGAAATTTAGAACTCATCTAAATAGCAAGAATTCTAACAGTTCCATCAACGTATTTGACGAATGGCTTCTATCACAGGCTCAGACTTACCAAAAAATCGAAATTTTGGAGACAGAAACTCCGTGGAAGCCACTCGGCATAATCGTCCTAGCTGTTGCGTGGATAGCTCTAACTTTCGTTCACTCCCTCACCTGGTTCTGGTGTTTCGATTGGGTTGTCCAATTTTTTGCAACTATTCCGACCTCCTGTCCGGTGTGTGGGTGGTTAAGTTTCTCTCTTTCTCCCACTAGTCACAGTGACCCTGGGCTTTTGAAAGTTGTTGTTCTAGAAATGATAATGGCTTCTAACGTTAGCATATGGCTGTAGATTTAGAGACATGGTGGTAGTATAGATGATTATATCGGTTGACCTGCGTATGTGACTGATATTTCATTTTGCTGACTCTGGAAAGATGAAAGGCAGAGTTGAATCCAACAATAATAATACTATCGCAATTGTTGTTGTCATTGTTGTTGCTGCTGCTGCTGCTGCTGCTACAACAACAACAACAACTACTACTACTACTACTACTACTACTACTACTACTACTACTACTACTGCTGCTGCTGCTGCTGCTGCTATTTCCTGTGCTATTGCAACTTTTGTTGTCGATGATGATAATGACCATGATCATGGTGAGTGGAGACCGGAGGACCAGAGACGAAGTGTGATTCAGTATTTACCACTTGTCTCAGCTTTATTGGTGGAATTCTCAACGGAGTCGAGTTTTGCCTTTCATTTCTTCAAATTTGTTTGTTAGTGTTGTTTAGCCCCTTTGTGTATGTTCTATGTTGAAACCACACAAATATTAGTTTTTCGCGCTCCCACCGAAACCACTAGAGTTCGATTCCCCGCTTGGGAAGCTGCATTTAGTTTTAAAGGAGCAGCTATGACTTTGTGGGTGAGAAGCTTGCTTCCCAACCCTGTGGTCTTCAGTTCAGTCTCATTGTACGGTACTATAAGCAAGTGTTTTCTGATATAACCGCAGGCCGACCAATGCTTTGTGAGACAGAAACTGGAAGTCTCTTATCTATCTATCTATCTATCTATCTATCTATCTATCTATCTATCTATCTATCTCTTCTCACGGACGTGCTGTCACATCGGCTGCGAAGGTAAACGTTTATTTGACCTTTTACTGTCCACATTTTGTTGGAATTTTTTAATAATTTTGTTGCGAAGCACCTAGGCTTCATTTGTGTGTATTTTCAAGGGCAGGAATTGACCCCCAGGGGCAGTTTCGGCCCTAGCAAAATACAAAAATTTCCTTCTTGACATTTGAAAAATGTCGAGAAACATAATTTTGGAACGCTTGTCTTGTTCTTTTGACAAGCATTTCCCGAGGCTTCAGATGCCAGAAGAGAAAAAAGAACAGAATAGCGCGTGCTCATGCAGTGACAGGAACGCAGTTGCTATAAACGTCACAAAGACTGTGAGTACAGCTACTAACAGCCCTCTCACCACCACCACCACCACCACCACCACCAACACCAACAACAAAAACAAAACTGTAACCAAGGTTACAAAACCATGCGTGAAAACCGTCACAAATGTCTCTGACGTAAGCACCACTGCTGCTGACGCCATCATCACCACCACCAACGACAACAACAACAACAACAACAACAGCAACAACGACAACAACAACAACAACAGCAACAACAAGGAAGTAAAGTTATCGGCCGTCAGCAATGACACCATCACCTGTTCAACAAACTCTGCTGCCACTACCACCACCTTTGAACCAGGCAGTACATACACCAACATAAACAAAAATATCCAGAAGAACATGTCCGCCAGCACAACAAAAACAAATTTCGCAAATGCTCTAAAGGAAAAAAGAACAACAGTGACATTCACACAAAAACAAATAAAAGACACAAAATCCCTTCTTACGAAAGAAGGAGATGATGTCAGAATTAACATCCCAAAAGATATTATAGAAATGAAAAACAAAAAGTGCATCATTTATAAACTGGTAAACACAAAAACCAGACGTGTAGAAAATGTTAGCACAGATAAAATTGAAGTTTGTCTTAGAAAAATTTGGCCTTATCAGAATCATGTCACCTGGGGAAGGAAATTTGGAACGGTGCAAGTAAGGTTTCTGGATGAAAATTTAGCTAAACAATTTTCGACACTCTCTCTCCGCACAGATGACTTGGTAATGATACCGAGTTATCTAGGACAGAGAGTGACCAAAGTTATGATAAAAAATGTGCCATCGGAGGTGGACACCCAATGGCTGATATCGGCCGTGTGCCTGGAAATGGAGGAGGCAAATATTTTGGAGATTACGGTCGGAGAGGAAAAGAACTGGGGAGGGAAAAATCTGGAAATCCTTCTCCACATCACGGAGGAGGCTTCACAGAAAATTCCTCCAAACATTAGATTGGCAGAGGACCACAAGCTGTATGTGGTGGTAGAGGGCAGGCGACCTCGCTGTTACCTATGCAACAGCGAAGCACATCTGAAAAAGGACTGCCCTCTGGCCGCTAAACAAAAACAACAACAACAACAACAACAACAACAACAGAAGCAACTACCAAATACCCCCAACAGAAAAACCTTACTACCAACACCACCAGCAACGCAAAAAACAACAACAGAAATATCAGCAATAACCACAACAGAAAAGACAACAGAAACTGCAAAAACAGAAGAAAAAAAAGAAAATTCCAAGACTGCCTCTCCCTCCCCCATATCACATACACCACACATAAATAACAAGGAGCCAACATCAATAAAAACAGCAACACAAACATTCACAGAAACACACACAGACGCACAAAATTTGCCGTTACCTCTTTCTGACTCCTCAGATCTCCCATCATCTGATGAAGAGAGTGGGGAGGAGTGGAAAATAGCTACGAAAGGAAAGAGGAAGCGCAGTAAGAAGAAAACAAAACAAAATGCAAACACAAACAAAGCAGGGAGATTCACATCTCCCGAAAATACTACTAACACCAATAGTAATATAAAAAAAACAATGCTAACAGCAATAGACAGTACAAACACAGAGTTGATGAATTACATCAACTCTAAAACAAACATCACAAATAACGATATCAAAACCAACAACCACCCACGTACAACACCGCCAAAACACATTAAAATTATTCATGTAACACCAGCATTACACAACACAATAAAATCCCTCTACCCCAACTCGGTAGGGGGATTCCAGAAATATTTGTGCAAGAAATTGTACAATAGCCTCCTTGGTGAAAAATCCAAGGAGGAAACAAAACTTTCTAACGGCAAGTAACACTCTGTTCTTTTGTTTTGTGCTTTAAAGCACACGTATAAATAGAATCATGGTGAAGATTGGTTGTGTGAATGTGCGTGGCTTAGGGTCCCCTTGGAAACAAGGGTACCTCTTAAATGACATCAAGTCACACAATTTGGATATCATAGCCATTAGTGAGACGAGACTCCATGAACCGCGGGCCCTAAAGTCCATGTTTGGCGGACAGTTTAACATTTATTTTTCTCCCTGTCTGCCGAGGATGGGCGGTAGTGGCACGGCGGTTCTTTTTCGCAAGAGTCTGGATCTCCAAGTAAAGACGATATTTACGGACCCGGAGGGTAGACTGGTTGTCCTAGATGTGGACGGCAGCGATGGAGGCGCTTTTCGGTTGCTGGCAGTTTATGTGCCTCCTTTAACAGGTCGGTCAGACTTCTTTCGACGTCTAGAAGTATTCCTGGGAACGTCTCGTCCCTTACTTTTAGTGGGGGATTGGAATGCTACCTTGGACACGCATCTAGACTACGTGGGGAGTGACAAAAGTAGAAGGGGATGCAAAGGCCTCATAGACCTGCTCAGACGCTTCCAGTTGTCTGACAGGTACCGACTCGACCACCCAAATGTGCCAACGTGGACTTGGAGCAACCGCATTGGGTCGTCGAGATCGTATCTAGATAGGATAGTGTGTAGGACAAGAGATAGAGATAGTTTAGGATGTCCACAGTTCCACATAGTCAGCTACACGGATCACAAACTTGTGACGTGTACGCTAGACTTAGATAAGGCACATAGGCAGGGTCCCGGTTACTGGAAACTAAACGCGTCTTTCCCGTCGAGACAGGTTTTCAGAGACCGGATTAGCACGTTAGTAAAGAGGGCTTTGACGGGAGCCATCGTCAACAACAAATGGTGGTTTGCCCTCAAGAGAGCAGTGAGGGCGGAAGCAATAAGGTATAGCAGGGCACTAGCTGTAGAGAGGAACAGAGAAGAGGGGGAGCTAGTGATAAAGTTAGAAGAGGCATTGCGAAGTGGCATCGCATCCGACGTTTTAGCGGCGAGGTTGGCCCTCGACCAACACTTCAATGCTAAACACGAAGGGTGTGCTGTCAGGGCAAGGATGCGTGCTCTGAGGAATGAAGGTGTTGGAGCCGCACGAGAGGCCCGGGTGGCGGAGGCGCAGCGGGGTAACAGAGCCACCATCCGGTCTCTGGTAGACGAACAGGGGCGCGAATTGCTCGAGCCGAGCAAGATGTGCGAGGCGTTTCAGCGGCATTTTGCCCGACTGTTCGGGAGGAGTGGCGAGCGAGAAGGCAGGGTGGACTTTAGTGCCTACCTGCACAGCTTGCCACGACTCTCGGCAAGAGAGGCGGAGTGCTGCGAAGGGGTCATCACGGCGGAGGAGGTGAGGGACGCGATGGCGGGTTGCTCGACGGACAAATCTCCGGGTTTGGATGGTCTGCCCTACGAGCTTTACAACTGTATGCCAGACTTGTTTGGAGAAGTCTTGGCGGTCGTGTACTGCAACTGGCAGCAGAACGGGAGCATTCCCGGTTTTGTGAGCCGAGGAGCGGTAACGCTGCTGAAGAAAGATCCAAACAAGGGGGACGCCATAGATAACTTTAGGCCCATCACTCTGCTCAATGCAGACATGAAAATTTTGGCCAAGGTGTTAGCCAAGCGGTTGGCGCTTGTCATCGAGAAACTGGTCGGCACGGAGCAGACGTGCGCCGTGCCGGGCCGGAGCATCCATGACAACCTCCATCTGATGCGCTACATCATAGAGCGGGTAGTTAAGGAACCTGGCATGGGTGGGGCCCTGATCAATTTGGATCAATCGAAAGCTTTCGATAGGGTAGACCATCAATACTTGGAGGCCGTCCTCGAAGCGGCCGGCTTCGGTCCCGTTTTCCGCGGCTGGATGGCTGCCTTGTACACAGGCATCCGTTCGGTTGTTCGCGTCAATGGACGTCTATCGGGACCCTTCGACATTGCACGTTCGGTTCGTCAGGGATGCCCCCTGTCGCCGCTCCTGTACGTATTGACTCTCGAGCCACTACTGCGGAAGCTGGCGACGCTGAGGGGCATCCCGCGAGAACTGGGGTGCGGGACGAGCGTGTCGGCATACGCGGACGACGTCACCGTCATAGCGTCTAGCCACGAGCACATCGAGCTTGTCGGCGAGACGCTGAAAGACTACGAAGCGGTGACGGGAGCGAAAATCAACCGGGATAAGTCGGTGGGTTTGCTGCTCGGCACCTGGAGAAGCAAGCTCATACCGTCCGGCAGCGCCTCAGTAGTGGGACGCTGGACGGACGGTCCGGTCAAGTTGCTCGGAGTCTGGTTCGGTCCGGACCTGCAAACGGAGAAGAACTGGGACGAGATAACGAGTAGGGTGGCCACTCTCTGCCGGCAATGGTCCGAGAGGAAGCTGTCCCTAAAAGGTCGGGCGGAGGTGGCGAACGCGTACATCGCGTCCGTCATCGAATACCGCCTGACCGTTGTGCCTTGTCCCGATCGCGCCATCACCGAAATGGAGCGCATCCTCTTCCGCTTTTTGTGGAAAGGAAGCGTTCCGATGGTGAGGCGATCCGTTTGTTGCCAACACCCGCTGAAAGGAGGGCTGGGCATGCCGTGGTTGATGATGCGCAGACATGCGCTGAGACTGCGACATCTCCGGCTCTACGTAGACGACGGTGAGCAGGTGTGGTCGCCGTTTGTGCGACGCGCTTTCCCGCAGCTCGTCTCCATGACCGAGCTGCAGTCGTGGATCAAAAAGAGGTCGAGGAATGGCGAATGGCACCGTGAGTGTCGCGTTGCTCTGCAACAACTTTGCCGTCCCGGGTCGACCTTGAGCGGCTGCATCACAACGAAGTCATTCTATAGGGGATTAGTGGAGGGCAGGTACGACGACGATCTCGGGGCGAACCTGGGCGTCGACGAGGAATACCTGACCCGCCTGTTCAGGACGACTTTCGGGCCGGGACCTATGGACAACTTCCAGAGATCCCTGGCCTGGCAGTGTTACCGAGAGGCGCTACCCGTTCGGGATAAGCTCTATAGACACGGCTCGCGAAATGTGGGGCCGACCTGCCCGAGATGCGGTCAGAGCGATGAAACCGTTCTGCACGCACTCGTGCAGTGTCCAACCATTTCGGAGCTGTGGGCTTATGTCGAACGACTGCTGTCGCGTGTGGGACGAGTCGGTTTATCAACCGAGTCTATCGTCAATATCGTCACGCCTCCTTCCTTTAAACGGGAAGGAAGAGCTGTATTTATCGTACTTGTGGCTATGGCCAAAGAATGCATCTGGTGGACGCGTCTGAAAGGATTAGAGACAAATACTTTCCTCTCTGGTCAATCTCTCATCAACTTTTTCAAGTATCACTTGAAAAGGAAGGTGAGAGTAGAGAGGCAAGTGTTGTCTAGCAAATGTTTCGAAAAAAGATGGATACATGTAGCAAGAATGGCACGTATAAATGACGAAGCCACCTTGACCATGATTCTATAAAACGTTTTAAAATTTTGTAAACAGAGAAATTTTATTTAACAAACTGTGACGCTAAAGACCGAGGTTACCGTGGTCTTTTCGTCGGTTTTTCTTTCCACGGATAACCTCCCCATTTATTGGGAATTTTTTGTATTATGTCGTATTTTTTGTAAATACCCCAAACGTTTTGCGATGTTTTTTTTTTTGTTTTTTTTTTTTTTCATCGTTGTCCCCACTTTTGTCTTTTTTTTCTGCTTTGTTTTCGACCCCCTCGAAAAGAAAAACTCTACATTTGTATTTTGTCCCCTCTGTGTTGAGCCCTGTGTGGCTAATAAAGAAACCTATCTATCTATCTATCTGTCTAATCAAGGTGCAGAAACGACGTACTCCGAAGGAATTTAAAGGTAACGTAATCCAAGGGTAGAATAAGAAAATCTATGAATCAGGTACTCCAAACTAGTCGGAAGGATGCAGAGGATCTGTGTGAGCGTGCGGTAAATAGTCAAATCAAATAAACGAACATTAAAAATAATAATAACAAACAAAAAATGGACGTCTACATGGAATGTATTAGTTTGACGGTCGGTAAGCAGAGAGAGAGAGAGAGAGAGAGAGAGAGAGAGAGAGAGAGAGAGATAGAGAGTCTATTTATAATAGTAAGAAGAGAGAGTTTATATATGGGGGAGGGTGTTTGTGTTTGTTTACATCCCCATAACAGCGGTTCGGCAAAAAAGACCGACAAAATAAGTAGCAGACTTTAAAAAAAGAAATGCAGTGGGGCCACTTCGTTCGTCTAAACCTTTTAGGGAGGTGCTCCACCATAAAAGATAAAAATAAGCGATAAATATCTCTCCAGGGACAATAAATTGAGAAATAACAGTTATTGCGGTCGTTGGTGTTGTTTAGCCTCCCCCTCCCCCCAGCAACCCCGATTAGGCAAATCTATAATCGAAGTCGTTCAGCTATGATGGTCCTAACTTTTATCAGGCATTGTGTATCTAAGACTACACTCCATTATCATTGTGTTTTCGTTTTTCTAAGTCAGAAGGGTGTCATTCTAGGAAGATTTCGTTACTATTTGTAGGACGTTTGATGACTATGTAGACACTTCTTCATTCTGTCAAGGAAGAGGTACCAGTAAATTATTGGGGGTAAATATTAACTGTACCGCACTCCAGCACCAAACTACTTTCTTTGTCTACTTAAAAGCAAAGTGGTGTTGTTATGTTCAGACAAACCTGTTATCCAAAATAACCATTGGAATCACCAAGTATAATTCTTGGAAACAAGCGACAATCGTATTTGAATTACTTAACCATATAAACACAATTGGAATTAGTAATATAATCTCTAGAAGATCTATATTAATCTTCTCAAGAACATTAGAGACGTAAATAAGGAATGGAATGATTCTAGCTTGGAACTGAATCTACATCGCATAAGCGGTTCATCTGGTGCTCTTCAGTAATTATTAACATACATTAAAAAAATACAAGGAATTTCTTTCTATCCAGATCCTTTATATCAATGATTCTTATTGAGGAATAGGCATGGGACGATTAAAAAAGGGATCGGATAAATTGAATATATTTAATGCAATGAAGGTAAATTTTAAACATATTAAACTTGTCTAACATCATGGCGAAGGAAAAGAGTTATATGGATGCATGCATTACCTTTCAATTCTCTCACTCACTGGACTGAGGCCGTGCTGGAGGGTATAGTCGAAAAAATCGACCTCAGTACTTAATTCTATCGAATCCTTTGACCGAACCGCAATTACGAGTATGTAAACAAACCAGCACCGGTTGTCAAGTTCTCAGGCGATGGTAGCGGGGACAAGCACAAGCATAAAAACACATATATATACTTACACACATACTCATACCCCCCCCCCCCCTCACACACACACACACAGACAACGGGCTTTTACATAGTTGCCATCTACCAAATTCACTCACAAGGCACTGATCGATCAGGAACAATAGAAGAAGACACTTGCTAATGGTATCGCACAGTAGGACTGAACCCGAAACCACAGGGTTGCGAAGTTTAGTGTAGGATCTTAAAATTAATTTAATGTATTTTCATTTTTCTTGCTTCGTGCAATTATAGAAAGATGTGTAACAAATTTGGTTAACTTTTGTGGGAAATCACTGTTATATACCGAATCAGTTTGGTATAGTATTTTAAAATGAAGTTAATAAAGCACTTTTGTTTTGTTTAATTACCGAAAGGTGTATAATAAATTTGTGTAATAAATTATTCTTATGAGTAATTTGTTAAAATTTAAATTTTTCTAATAATTGAGATTCAAAGTCGCTATTGTCCGTTATCGGATCGTAATAGCTAATACTTTGATGTTAACATAGCTGACTGGATAAGATAAGAGCTGAACAAACTAGACTAGACATGTAGAGAAAGGTAATCAATCCAAAACAAACAAACGACCTGTTGTTATTTAAGTAACGCTTAACATTTTGATAAGAGACCCATTTATAACATTGTTTTAGTAGTTCTCCGGATTTACAATTCTTCTTTGTCATATAATTGTATTTATATCTATCATATTTCTTTGTTTTATCTAATTATATTTCGCTGTCTTATTATTTATTATAAGTTTAAAGGGTTAACCCTTTAACAGCGAAATTAAATTTCATGGTTAATCCAGTAACGACGCTAAATATCTACCAGAAAATAAGAATACGTATTTTGTGCAAGCGACGTCGTTTCGATAAACTTAACATATCTCAATGACATTTTTAATCAAAAGGTAGGTAGGTGTATAAAACAGCTTTCTGCAGATAAAGGTAATGAAATTTCGACTGAATATATCTGATTTCCGCAGTAAAAGGGTTGAAGTACTGGATCTCTAGCTAAACCGGCCTGCAATAAAAAAAATGCTGCGTTTATGGCCACGAACATTTACAAAATAACTCTTAGTTAACCTTGCTGTAAATAGGTACTATGAGTAGGTAGAGCACATTTTCGAAAGTGGCGGGGTAAACTGACTGCTATATTGATGAGAAGTTTGTTAACTAGGAGTGATGAGTTCCAGACTTTTGTAAGTGGACGAGCAACGGGAAGCTACATCATCACCCCTGTAATTTCCCTTCCAAGAGATCTTGAATTAAACAAAAGTTGTTGCTGCTGTTGTTTAGCTGCGAATCCACTTTGAGTGAGTTGACTGTTGATCAAGAGTTCTATCTACGACCACCCACATCTTTATTATATCTAAGATTTTATGTTCCATTACTCCCTATTGCCGCCGCAGGATTTTGTTTGTCCGAAGTGAAGTTCCTGCAACATGCAGAGAACTGCACTGACTTTTCAGATAGAACAGCTTTTCTCTTGGCAGCTCAGCATCGATTGGAACAGCCACAAGAATGATTCTTAGGTTTTACATCTCTTAGAGAGACGTTTGAACCAGAACTAGGAGACCATCGCTTCCGAGTATTCTTGCTTTCTGTCTCCGTACAGAAGATACATACATTTCAGGGTTTTTCCATTTGAATTTAACTGAATGAAATTATGCACACATTCATGTATACATCTGGAATTCCCCCACACAGACACAGATAAACAATAATAAAGCATACATATTTGAGTTCTATTGTGACACGCACACCCACAAGTGCAAGTCTATGCATACATGAGCAGGTGCGCACAACACGCACTCAGATACGCATACATCAACCAATTCAGTTAAAAACAACCACACAAAGCTGTTTTGACTTAAAGTGACCGGTTTGAATTCTGCATAGGGAAAAAAATAAATCCCAAAGAAGACCATGCATACATACATACATACATACATACATACATATGTGCACGCATGTAAAATTACGTATATTCATACATACACGAAAAAATGTTCGCTTGTGGATATCAGTTACTCTCTGGACATCAATGTGATCAGAAAAACGCAGGAGAAGGTCATCTATGGGCCACTGATAAGGAATTTGCAAATCCATTATCTAAGATACACTTTCAGTTTAGCACCCATTATTATTGAAACAAGAAGACACGTACTAACTCACCTGGAGCAAAGTATAGCTGACCTTGTGTTCTTAGGGGAGAGAATGCAACTCTTTATTTCATACGCTACAAATGATCACAGTGTCTGTGGCAATGAAAATTTGCAACACTTTCTTAAGATTTAAAGGATGATGAACAAAACAAGATGTTTTCCTTGACAGCGTTGCTACCAAGCAAGTGGCTGGTCAAAATAAACCCTTAGTTATAAAAGAAAAAGGAAAACTGCGCGCGCGCACACAAACACACACACATACACATACTCACGTACACACACACATACACATACACACACACATATATAAAACAGTTATAATAATGTAAACGTTATCGATGTCACATACATGCGTCCATTAGTTGCGGGGTAGCGTCCTGGGAAACGCTCCTTCTTGATACTGAGTGTTAAAAAGCACTGAATATCTCAGGCCAAGCGAGACATCTCACCTCGGATGAACGAGAACCGTGGACATCGATATTTCGCTGTCTGTCAGCTCCTCAGCACCATACACACGACTCGACCGGTAGCGAACCGAATCGTTGATCTGAAATATTGCAAATAGTGTAACGTTTGTTTACTGATGTGCTTTGGCGTAACACAAGCAAAAAAAAAATGAAATTTTGAATTAAATGCAGTTCTAATAATGTAAATATTATCGATATCAAATGCGTACTGTGTGTGTTTTGTTTATACGCTCATTAGCTGCAGGATAGAGTTTGTCTAGTTTATACACACTAGCAAACCGCAAGTAATACAGTGATGTAAGCAGATAGAGAGAAGTGTGACAGATGTTAGTTGAGTGAGTGTCGCACAGAGGAAAAGTTTGCAATTTTCTTAGCGACATTAATGTAGTTATGTTGTTAATGATTTCAATGGTTATTTTGAAATTTAATGCTGTCTACCATCAGAAATTGAAATAACAACAGTTATATCTCAACTCTGTCTGTAATTAGATAGAACCAGGCAGCATGGTTGGAGTATGTAAATATTGGAAATCGATTATACATAACGATACATCTCTCTCTCTCTCTCTCTCTCTCTCTCTCTCTCTCTCTATCTATCTATCTGTTTGTCTATCTGTTTGTCTGTCTGTTCTGTCTGATTGTCTGTCTGTCTGTCTGTCAGTCTGTCTATGTATGTATGTATGTATCTATCTATCTATCTATCTATCTATCTATCTATCTATCTATCTATCTACGTTTGTACTAACGAAATTCCACGTGATGTGATATATTTTGTAATCAGGTTTGAATAATGCTACGTCGGTAAGTAAAAGTTTTTTCTCTCGTACATAACGCAGAGGAGATAAACCAGTTACTGATTTAGGCTGGACAAGTCGGTAATAATTCTAAAGAAAACGTTTAAAAAACGTCATTTTAAACTGCCCTCTTCACCTGGTGGGTCTGATATTGACTTTGTCATCTTGCATATGTATGTATGTATGTATGTATGTATGTATGTATGTATGTATGTATGTATGTATGTATGTTATTATTTAGTTTTATTTCAAGATTTCTTGCCAATAAAGAGCCGATTTCTAACCTAGATCCAAGGTTTCTTCATTGGAATTTCAACAACATCAACAGGGTATTTTTGTATGTATGTATGTATGTATGTATGTATGTATGTATGTATGTATGTATGTATGTATGTATGTATGTATGTATGTATTTATGTATGTATGTATATGAGCAGAATTGTATGTTTCGTTTCATGTGTTTTCTCATGCATATAGTTACATATCTAGACATGCTCATAAATACTTAAATGATAAACTCCTGGAAAGTTTTACAGATTTTTACAGTTCCGGTGATGGCTTGGATCTGTACGTATGTGTATGTGTGTGTGTGTGTGTGTGTGTGTGTGTGTGTGGTTTGCATAACGTCTCCGCATAACCAGATGTAATTTTTCTTTTCAGTTACGTTGTCTTGAAGCGTTGCTGTGATTTCTATTTTATAGACAACGAAGTCTATCATATATGCTCAGTCAAGAGGGCAAACTTCAGTGCATGCTTTCGACAGGGACAATTGGGAGTGGGCTAATAGTTATGCTTACGAGTGATAATGTTCTTCAAAATGGAGCAGCAACTGTATGATATTTTTTTATTCAGTGTCTATTAAAAATCTTCCTGCAATTTTAATAGACGTTCAATAAAATTATCTCACTGTTGCAGCCCCATTTTGAAAAATATTATCACATTTTTATTGAGAAACGCTTATCTAAAAGCGACAGGAATTTCTTGCATAGTTTTAACATTTAGGGAGAGAGGAGCATGTCATATTATTTTCTTAGCTCTATCTTTAGGATTTATATTTTTACTTAAAAGGTTGTAATCTATAACAGCGGCTTCAAAGGTAAGATATATTAGATCCCTTCAAGTAAAAATATGAATTCTGTAACTGGAATAGGCATCAACGAAGTTTGATGTAGCGCTTAAGTTTATTACAATCAGTTGACGTCGATAGAGTATGATCGAGAGAAATGGAAATAGATACATACACACACACACACACACATACAAACACACATACAGAGAGTGAGAGGAGAAGGAGAGAGAGAGGGAGAGAAAGAGAGAGATAGAGGGAAAGAAAGAGAGGAAAAGATACAATGAGAGAGATAGAAGTGATAGAGAGAGCACGCATGGAGGAAAAAATATGAAGCAAGAGAGAAAAAGAGATTGAGACAGAGAGAAACGTAGAAAAAGAAATAGGCAGTGATATGGATAGTGTTTGAGAGAAAATTAAATAGATAATGCTAGAGAGAGAGAAAGAGAGAGAGAGAGAGAGAGAGAGAGAGAGAGAGAGAGAGAGAGAGAGAGAGAGAGTGAAAGAAGCAAGGAAGAGAGACTCGAAATAGTAATAGCTTTCTTTCAAAAGAAAGAGAGAGAGGAGAAGCTGGACATGCACTCAATTCACACTTTATCTTCTAATATATAAAACAGAGATGTCTGTGTATTCACTTTTCACGTGAAATCGACTTCACGAAATGCTTCCATACTTGTGATGCATGAATAATTTGACCTTGGATAAATGTTAGGCTCTTTATTTGATTTTTTTAATTAAAAATAAATATTATTGCTTTATATTTATGATTCACTTCTTTAAAAAGGTTCCTCAATGCCAACTTCCGGTATTGACGTAACAACGGCAAAAAGCTTCACTCTATTTTGACGTTTTTGTACCAAATGCTTACATACTTGTGATACAATGTTAACTTCCGGTATTGACGTAGCAACGGCAAAAAGCTTCACTCACTATTTTGACGTTTTTGTGTATTCGCTTTTCAAGTGAAATCGACTTCACCAAATGCTTCCATACTTGTGATGCATGAATAATTTGACCTCGGATAAATGTTAGGCTCTTCATATTTATGATTCACTTCTTTAAAAAGGTTCGAAATATTTACTAAGTCCACAAATTTAAACATTTCGTACAAGAGCTTTTATTGATACGACTTTTTCATTTCATGTTTATTTCATTCATTTTTCGCATTATTCTCTCTCACCCTCTCTCTCTCTCTCTCTCACACACATACGGGACTATTTGTGGCGCACATGGAGTGGATTTCTTTGGGGTGGGATGCCTGAACTCGCTAGCCGATGAATTCGTAAGTGCCTTTCTTATCGTTGATTTTTGGTGTCGCATGGCCAAGGATTACCGTGAATTTTTTTAGAGACACTTTCAAATTTATCAGAATATTTGGGCTGAAGATTGGAATAGTGAAGTTTTCGTTCGCTTAACCATGAAACGATTCGTACCCAATTAACTAAAGGCTTGTTTTGTTTGTGCTTTTCCCTCCGGTTTTTTGTTCTATGTGTGCCATAAATATCGCCATCCATTTTAGAGAAAAATTTGTAGTTTAGAATCAGTAGTTCTTTGACTGCTGTTTCTGAATTTTCAGTATGTTGGAGAAGCAACTCAATTGCTAATCCCTTATATTTATGATGATAAATGGTCTTACCGATAAAGGTTTATTTCATACTGAACTACTTGGCAAAATTGTTAATTGTTAATTCTATTATTAATTGACGATTCCCTGCCCTCATTTCTTGTGTATTTTATATTTGATATCTCTAAGTTAGATAGTTAAACCGTAATCCTTCCACACGGAACTTTTTTCATACGGGACTATTTGTGGCGCACATGGAGTGGATTTCTTTGGGGTGGGATGCCTGAACTCGCTAGCCGATGAATTCGTAAGTGCCTTTCTTATCGTTGATTTTTGGTGTCGCATGGCCAAGGATTACCGTGAATTTTTTTAGAGACACTTTCAAATTTATCAGAATATTTGGGCTGAAGATTGGAATAGTGAAGTTTTCGTTCGCTTAACCATGAAACGATTCGTACCCAATTAACTAAAGGCTTGTTTTGTTTGTGCTTTTCCCTCCGGTTTTTTGTTCTATGTGTGCCATAAATATCGCCATCCATTTTAGAGAAAAAATTGTAGTTTAGAATCAGTAGTTCTTTGACTGCTGTTTCTGAATTTTCAGTATGTTGGAGAAGCAACTCAATTGCTAATCCCTTATATTTATGATGATAAATGGTCTTACCGATAAAGGTTTATTTCATACTGAACTACTTGGCAAAATTGTTAATTGTTAATTCTATTATTAATTGACGATTCCCTGCCCTCATTTCTTGTATATATATATATATATGAGTGTATATGTTTGCGTGTCTGTGTTTGTCCCCCCAACATCGCTTGATAACCGATGCTGGTGTGTTTACGTCCCCGTAACTTAGCGGTTCGGCAAAAAAGAACGATAGAATAAGTACTAGGCTTACAAAGAGTAAGTCCTGGGGTCGATTTGCTTGACTAAAAGCGGTGCTCCAGCATGACCACAATCAAATGACTGAAACAAGTAAGAGTAATGAGTAAAGAGTATGTATGTTTAAATATATATACAAACATATCTCTCTCTTTCTGTCTGTCTATCTGACTGTGTCTATCTATCTATCTATCTATCTATCTATCTATCTATCTATCTATCTATCTATATATCTATATATATATATATATATATATACTCATACACACACTATGTGTGTGGATATGTGCATGTGTAAGTAAAAAACGTGTAAAAACACAAGAGGCGACGTCAAATCCAAATTTAGGAAATCCATCATAGACAGTGGTAGTGACATATTTGTCATACACATTCCGTTAATTAATCTAATTAACTCTTCAACTTGTAGAGCCTTAATTCCTTTTGACGACCCAAACATTAATGATTTAATGAAGTCCAAAGACATAGACACCCAATAAATAATAGTACACCACAAGTAAAAATATACTGCCGTATTTTAACCCTTTGAACGCGGATAATCGTTATATTACTCAAAATTTTATTACCTTTGACTGTGGAAAACAGTTTTACCCCACGGCTTTGAAAAACCCTCTCCTCATGATACGAGAAGTGAAGATATCCCCAGTGGCATTGTTTGCAAAAGACGATTTTTCAAATTGTCTTAATATTTTCTACATATTTGATCAACTATCTCTTTACAGAGCAGGAATCAAATACTTTTAGTGGTGCATATGTAAACCGTACCTCGAGGAGGTATTGAAAAAGTATTGCAGAAGTAAAGAATATCAATTCTATTTTTTGGTGGATAAATTAACATTATTACAGGAATGAACATGAAATTTAATTACGCAGTCAAATGGTTGACTCCCTGAGGGCTAGAATCAAAACATGTAATTCTATTTCATATAATGCCAGTTGCATTGTAAATGAGCGAATTCGGGCGATGGATTAGCAGAAGCGTTTCAGCGTCCGACGAAATGTTATGCAGTATTTCTTCTTCTACACATTCTGAATTCAAATCACAACGAGGTCAATTTTGCTTTTCGTACTGGATTCGATGTAATCGCTCAGATCCGTTCTGTTTTCAAGCCATCTGCTTCTGCTAGAAATATTCCTACTGACCTAATCAAAAAAGCTATATAGCCTTGGCAAGCCTTAGTACTGAAGGTGGTTGAGGTCTTACAGCAGACGTTTTCAATCAATTACAGTGTTGCGGCGCACTTGTTCCCAAGTGTACCGTGGGATTTTGAATCGGATCAGAAACTATTCGGGTACTAAAGAAAACTCGAGTTATTTAATGCATCCACACAAGTGCACGTGAATTCTTTTGAGACATAATAGCAAAATTCTGCTCAAGTTTTTACCTTATCATCTTAAAAAGAATGAAAGACACATGAGATACTGTAAACATAAAAACAGTGTTCGAAGTAAAAGAAAAAGATGCTATGGTAATGTTTTTCACCACAATTTTCACCGGTCAGAATTGTGATAGGAATAATAAACAAAAGCAAAAACAAAAAAAAAACTACAGCAGCAACAACAACCAACTGATGCATATAAAGCTGAACTACAGTGGACCATCCCATAACAAACTGTATGTTAAAGCAATTTCAGCTGCAACTGAAGAGTTACAACATGTATCATTACACCTCTACCACCTTGTGCGGTTAATTACTCTTCGAACCGACAAGTGAACTTCTGCAGGGTTAATAAAATTGCCTGAAACAGCTAGATCTCCTTCAAATCATATCCTGTCATTTAAAGGGCAGAACTACTGAGATCTTTGAATTGCTTTCACATAGCAAAAAGATAAGATGGTCCTAGCTGCACTACCTTTCATTATAAAGTATGCTGGATCAGGATTTACTTGGAATTAAACAACAATAACAATATCTGTCTTTGTAATGCTTTGAATTCATCCAATAATTGAAGTTCAGTTCTTCCGCTGGCCAGCTCTAGAGCAACGCTTCAATTGCTAGTAGAAGTAGTCTCACCAGTTATCTCTCTCTAAGGCAAAATATTCTGAAGATTATTTACATTATCTCCGATATTTCCTGCAGAGAAAACCAATGGTTCAACGGATGGCTTCTTTTCTTTAACAACCTACATATTTGATTTCATATGTCTGTAAGCTGCAGCCAATTACGAGGGGGGGGGCGCTGAAATGTTCCTGGGTATCGCTAAAAACCTAGTCGGAGGCCTAAATTTCAGAGTTCTTTTACAGAGCTTAGAAAAACTGAAGAACCACTGCAATAAGTGTGTGAATCTGAGAGGGGAATATGTTGAATAAAATTATCATAATTAACTGATCCTCCTGCATTTACCGTTACTGCAAACCACCAATTTTTCAGCACCCTCCCTCACCATACACAAAACCTGTTAGCGGCCATACAACGGGCCTACTGTTCGTGATTGCTCCAGGTCATTTTTTTTTCTCACTCGCACAGACGAAGATGATGCATCGATACTTACAACCCGATTTATACACATTTATTCAAAACTGACACTTCCCTCTGTTGCTATTTAGAGCTTGGTTTTGCTTTCGCCGCGCATTGTATTAGAATTCAAACGACATTCTTTGATACATATTTTAAAATATACAAGTTATAATATAGTATATAAGTATTTCAAAATATGCATTTCACCAAAATAAACGTGCTTCAAATAGATTTTACACTAACGGGCATAAAGATCAGATCAATTTAAATAGTTTATTTTTGGGCATTGAGTTATTAGGTAAATATGCATACACATACACATAGACTGATATATATATATATATATATATATATATATATATATATATATATATATATATATATATGTATGTATGTATGCTTGGGATGTATATACACACATAGCTTAGTGACCTTAAAGAATGGATATATATATATATATATATATATATATAAAATATGATATAATACACACACACACACACTGTTGATAAAGGTTGCGTGTCGTTCAATTATTAAATAAAAATGAAAAAATACACATTAAGTCCAGAACATCACCAACGAGCGAATAATGCGTATACACGATGAGAGACAAGTAGTCTAACACCTCCTCATTAAACAATTTTGTTTACGTATTTTTTGCTCGTTGGTGATGTCCTCTACTTAATGTGTACTTTTTCATTTGTATATATATATATATATATATATATATATATTTATATACGGTCGAGGTATTTTGAGATCACTACCGCGGGGCAGTTACAGGCGGAGACGATGGGCGACCAGGGTTGTTGGGCTTGTGGATTTTGGGAAGAAAGTAAATGGCGGGGGTGCATAGAGTGCGGACAGTGAGGTTGGAGGAGGTGGGAGGGAGACGGCAGGAGGAAACGAGGTCATGTGTAGTGGAGGACACAGTCTGTTGGTAGTTAGGCGTTGAAGGGCAGAGGGCAATAGAAGGTGTCTTGAAATTGCCGGAGAGCTTCAGCCTTGTAGAGGTCTGCGCACCACACCACCACGGCTCCACCCGTCAGCCGGTTTTATGATGATATCTTTGCGGCGCCGGAGACATCGAAGGGCTGAGAGTTCGGCCGAGGAGATGTTAAAATGTCGGGGACGCCTGCGAAAGTTAAACTGGTCCACGACACGTTGACAAATGCCCGTAAAATGATCGACTGTTTGGAACTGGCCAGGAGCTGGCGTCCAGTGGGATGGTCGGCAGCCCAGGTCGGTGAAGCAGTCCTCTTCATTAGATGCAGGCAGAGTGTTGTGGAATAGTGCATATAGCCTGACGCGGCGCACAAAGCTATGAATATCAGCACGGGTCTGAAATTCGTTACTGGATGGAGTGAGGGAGATGAAGCGCAGATCCTTACTGAGAAGGGAGCGCCCCCCCCCCCCCCTCAGAAAAGGGAGGATCAGGAGGAATGGTAATAGCAGACTGACGTGGAGAGGGGGTAGATGAGTTAGATGAAGGAAGGGTGGTCGAGGTAATGGAAGGCTGGAAGGTAATGGAAGGCTAGGAAGAGAGAGAGGAGGAGTAAGTACATGATGGGATATATATATATATATATAATATGAGTGTTATTAAAGGTAAGTTTCCAAATTATGTTGGTAGGGTACCGTATTAATTTTACCGGTTTATCGGTAAATTCATACGTCTCTATAGAGTTTGCATGTTGTCAGTAGAGAAGAAATAATGAATTAAAAATAAGGAGAATAGAGATTCATATATCCAGGTTTATTCTACTGTCAGTCACGTATTACCACTTCTGCACCTACATATGTTTCTGCTGCAATTTCGTGCACACTATAAAATTTTGCTTCTAGGTGTGCATTTTGGTGTTAACTGTCGCTTCTTCAAGGTGCTATTAACAGCGTGTCGGATCCCAACGCTGGGATCCCAACGCTGGGATCCCAACGAAGGGATCCGTACCGCTGTTAATAGTACCCTAAAGAAGCGGCAATCAACACCAAAATGCACACTTAGAAGCAAAATTTTGCTATGTGCACGAAATTTCAGCAGAAACATATGTAGGAGCAGAAGTAGAAAGACGTGACTGACAGCAGAATAAAGCTGAGTACATGAATCTCTATTCTCATTATTAATTTATTATTATTATTATGATATATATATATATATATATATATAGGTGCGGTGAATAAACTGTCGTCTAAATTACGCAAAAATGAAACTAACATTGACATCTCATTTTAAGATATATTTACTAAAATTACGTAAAAATATATTGAAATACTAAAGAGTAAATTTATTCAATAGATTCGCCATTGGCTTCAAGCACAGTCTCCAGACGACTTTGGAGTCTCCTGCAACTCTTCTGGACGGTCTCCTTGTTTAAGTTGATGAATACTGCCATAATCTTCACCTTCAGTTCATCTTTGTTACAAGCAGTTTTGTAGCCTGGGGCGTTAGATGATCAGATGTTAGAAGTGGTATGGTCGCAGAAATTGTCTGACAGCCATGACTGGATTCTCCTGCTTGTGTGGCATGATGCAGAGTCCTGTTGCCAGACATAGGGTCTTCCAGCAGCCAACCTCTTGACCCAAGCATTTGATGTACGCCCCCGTGTTGAGTCTGAGGCCGTGTGAGAAGATGAATGGAGACATAACGTCGCCATCACTAGTCATAACTCCAAACACCATGAGGTTGACCGGATGTTTGATTTTTATCTCACTCGGTACATGTTTTGGGGACACGGCAAGCCAACGGTTGTTTTGTGTGTTCCCCATCTAATCGAATGCCAATCAGTACAGCATGTCGTTTCCAAATTTCTGGCAGAGTGAATTGCGTAAGGATGCTGTTTTTCTCACAGACGGTACCCAACTGACCCTACTATACTGTGTAGTCGACAAAATCAACAGCAAACAATGCGCCTGCGCGAAATAAAAAATATAAATGGCGACAATTTACCCATCGTACCCTGTATATATATATATATATATATATATATATATATATATATATATATATATAGAGAGAGAGAGAGAGAGAGAGAGAGAGTTATTAATATTTCTAAGTCTCTCTAAAGGAGACTACGGCAGCAGTACTGGAAATTAATAGTTATCGCCAAGCCAACATGGCAGTCCCAAAATTAGGACGAAAGCTGCCGTGAATTATCTCCAAGAAGCCATCGCCTCTAGCTAGCTATGTGACACACGAAACCTGTGACCTTTATAACCTTCGAGCAGGGGAGGTCAGCAGTTTCCCCTTGCTGGTTTGGCATCTGCAGACTAGTTTCAGGGTGTTGCCCCTTGTCAATGCAGAGCAGCCAAGCTCCAGCCAGGCGGCGCTACTGACTGTCTGTTCGAAGGTTATTTATCTAATTTCAGTGGAATCTATCCACTGGTTTTCAGAAATAGAGTTATTAATATTTTTAAGTCTCTCTAAAGGAGACTACGACAGCAGTACTGGAAATTAATAGTTATCGCCAAGCCAACATGGCAGTCCCAAAATTAGGACGAAAGCTGCCGTGAATTAGCTCCAAGAAGCCATCGCCTCTAGCTAGCTATGTGACACACGAAACCTGTGTCCTTTATAACCTCCGAACAGGGGAGGTCAGCAGCTCCCCCTTGCTGGTTTGGCATCTGCAGACTAGACTAGTTTCAGGGTGTTGCCCCTTGTCAATGCAGAGCAGCCAAGCTCCAGCCACATAGCTAGCTAGAGGCGATGGCTTCTTGGGCTAATTCACGGCAGCTTTCGTCCTAATTTTGGGACTGCCATGTTGGCTTGGCGATAACTATTAATTTCCAGTACTGCTGCCGTAGTCTCCTTTAGAGAGACTTAGAAATATTAATAACTCTATTTCTGAAAACCAGTGGATAGATTCCACTGAAATTAGATAAATAACCTTCGAACAGACAGTCAGTGGCGCCGCCTGGCTGGAGCTTGGCTGCTCTGCATTGACAAGGGGCAACACCCTGAAACTAGTCTAGTCTGCAGATGCCAAACCAGCAAGGGGGAGCTGCTGATCTCCCCCATTCGAAGGCTATAAAGGACACAGGTTTCGTGTGTCACATAGCTAGCTAGAGGCGATGGCTTCTTGGAGATAATTCACGGCAGCTTTCGTCCTAATTTTGGGACTGCCATGTTGGCTTGGCGATAACTATATATATATATATATATATATATATATATATATATATATATATATATATATATATATATATATATATATATATATATATACATATATACATATATATATGTGCGTGTTTGTGCGTGTATATATATATATATATATATATATATATATATATATATATATATATATATATGTATATATATATATGTATATATATATATATATATATATATATATATATATATATATATATATATATGTGTATATATATATATATATATATATATATATGTATATATATATATATATATATATATATATATGTATGTATGTATGTATGTATGTATACATGTACTCAGATGCATGTGCATGTGCGATAAGCATCGATAGATTAATAACACAATTTCTTAAATTACATAGAATTTAAAAAAAATATTCGAACCTATTCACTAGAGAACCATTCAGTCCAGTACAGTGACAGAGATATACATGATCCAATAACGTTAACATGGCACCTACCGCAAAATTTCCGGGATTGTTCTGATTCAATGATCAACTGTTACTTACTCTTCAATGAGTCGCAACACGCATTGAAATAAACGATTTCCCTTTAAAGATAAGCACTGTTCCTTTATCCTCGTTGACACTTATCACGACATTTAAATCACGTTATGTTTAGGACATATCCAGTTGCGTAGCAAATTTTGAAATAATCCTTTCTACTCTAGGCACAAGGTGTGGAATCTTTGTGGAAAATTACAGCGACCGCAGTGCTTAATCGATATTTATATTTCATCGTTCCCGAAAAGATGAAAGGCTAAGTCGACCTCAGCGGCATTTGAGCACAGAATTTAAAGGTGGGAGAAATGCCATTAAGTATTTTGCCCGGTGCGGTAATGATTTTGCCAGTCCGGCGCCTTAGATTTTGAAATAATCCTTTCTACTTTAGGCACAAGGCCTGAAATTTGAAAGGAAGCGACCCTAGTGCTTGACTAACACTTATTTCATCGATCCCGAAAGAACGAAAGGCAAAAGTCAACCTCAGTGGCATTTGAACTCAGAATGGAAAGCCAGAAGAGATGTTGCTAAGCATTTTGTCCAGCGCAGTAACTATTCTGTCAGTCTCTCCCCACCATCTTAAATTTTGAAATAATTAGATATACATTACTCTCACACCCATCGCAAACTTTCGTACACTTTTATTACACGCAATCTCCAACATTTTGACCACCATCTGCAGTTACTGAATTGTTTGGCCGAATACAAGAGTTCAAATAGGAATTTTTTTTTAAATGTCATATCTAAATTAAGCAAATACATTAGCACCAAATTCTCCGTTGAAAATGAATAAAATTAGCCGAACCATTACTGCCAACCAAGCTTGTCCAAAAATATTCCCAAAGTCAGCAAAAATCCATTATTGCCAAATCTTTCAACATTTAACGAAGCCCACCCTGACATTTCAATAAGATGATTAGAATCTTTGTTTGAAATAGAATATCACTAAAAGGTCAAAACCTCTGAAATAAATTTACTTACCCGTGCATAAGACTTGTAGAAATACTTCTTCTATGTGAACGCACATATGCGAATACGAACACATTCACGCTTTGTAGTTAGATGCCTTTCAATGTAATTGCAATTTGCATTGATATTAAAATCATTCTGACCAAAGCAAAACTGCTTCAAATAAATATAACACTGACGGACAGAAAGCTGAGATCAATTTAAATACTTTTATTTTTAGACATTGAGTTATTAAACTCACACAAACACACGTATATTTATACATACATGTGTATGTATGTATGTATGTATGTATGTATGTATGTATATGTATATGTATACATGTAAGCATGTATATGTATCTGTATTCATAATGCATACTCACACATAACTTAATGAGCTGTGGATAATTTGAATAACACCCATATATAATTAATCCACAGCAGGTACACAGTCAACCATACATCTTAAAAATCACCTAAATGTACATATCACAATTATATTAGAAAGCTTTAAGTTGATACAATCATTTTTCATAGCACATAGTATTAATTGATATTAGAATATACTCTAGCTCAGATAACAGAATGACATTTGATTACGTTACTTCTTAACTAGAATAGGCGAATTGGATGACGTCATAGCTGACGACTGAAGGCGTATCTGCATATCGTATCATATAATTAATTAATCAAACGCTGCAGGAATAGAATCACGTGTTACCGCGCATACGAGCGCTTCTGTGCACACCTACACACGTCTACACATATATACAAATATATTATCCAATCTTTGGCCAAGCACATTATTTTAAATACCTGTAAAAGAAAGTAATTTGCATTGTAATACAATGCGCGGGCAAAGCGGAAACAAACTCTAAAAAGAAACGGAGAGAAGTCTCAATCTTGAATAGATGT
The DNA here is from genome assembly GCF_046866305.1 of Octopus bimaculoides. NCBI lineage: Eukaryota > Metazoa > Mollusca > Cephalopoda > Octopoda > Octopodidae > Octopus > Octopus bimaculoides. The sequence goes on along the minus strand of NC_142933.1, from coordinate 120,203,507 downwards.
ATATAAACTGCTGAAAAATGTTTGTCTTGCTATTTTTTTTCTGTGTGTGTGTTTTAAAGTGTTCTTTACAAATGGTTTTAAATCGAGAGGAAGAGTTTAAGCATGTTACTAACACGATTTTTCTTATATCTATTTTACATGCTTTGCTCATTGTTACCTCACGATCTGCTCGAAGCCATTATGGATCTCTGTTATAATGGAAATGGATATGATTAACATTGGCTTGTTATCAGAAGCAACATCTGCTATAAATGTTAGCTTTGTATATGGGCAAAGCACGGTTTCATGCTTTAAAAGCTTGCTTTCTAATCATGTAGCTTCGGGTTCGATTCTGCTCTATAGTCAACTTGGTAATTGCCTTTTATCATAACCTTGGGTCGACTCAAGCCTTGTGAGTAAAATTAGGAGGTCGGAAACGTTAAATAGTTTGTATATCTTGGTAGCAGACATAATCCGTTACCCAATAAATTATTAGAAGCATCCTGATCAGCTCTTCGACATGAGAACAACCCATAAGTTGTCGTTTTAACCGTCTTGTCCTCCAGCAATCGCAGTAGCCACATGAAAAGATTATGGTCGCTTTGACTATTATATAAAAGTTTGCGGAATTTCCATTATATTCAGTATCGTCTCTAGAAAATGGGCAAAGTAATTTTGATTTCAGGAAAATATATTTTTGACATACATACATACATACATACACACACACACACACGCATATATATATATATATATATATATATATATATATATATATATATATATATATATATATATATATATATATATATATATATATATGCACATACAAATGTGTGCGTGCGCGCGTGCGTTGGTATATGCAAAGCATCTATTTGGTATTTTGCTGTTCTGTTAAGTTAAAACATCATTTGATGAAAGTGGCTGCAGGTTGGCAGCAAGGACTGGATAGACTTGTGTTGCATTAGAGTTATTTAGTTTTGTTTTTGTATGTAGTCACTACTTTGAGTTCTGTACCCCTCAGTCACTAATAGGGCTTTTCTCTGCATACTTCCACTCTATTTAACACTGTCTTCAAGTATGAAGTAGGGGCTTTTATTGCCATCGTTTTATCATGGCATACTGTATGTAGTCTCATCGTTAGCGTTATATTATTTGTTTTACGAATTATTGTAGACTCTCATTTTTATTTGTTGGCATCCTTGAAGGGAGAAGACAGTTTTTCGTTTTGTCCATGTCTTTTATCTACTTTTATTAATTTTCCTGATTTTACAATAGACATTTTTACAATCTAATGGTGAATATTTTCTATATATATATATATATATAAAGAGAAAGAGAGAAAGAGAGAGAGAGAGAGGGAGAGATAAAATACATATATACACACGCATATGTATATATGTATGTATGTATGTATGTATGTGTATGTATATATATATATATATATATATATATATATATATATATATATATATATATATATATATATATATATATATATATATATACATATATATATATACACACACATATACATGTATAATTTCTCTTTGCTAAGTTTTGGGGGATGTTATCTAAATGTAGTAATTATGTTCCTTGTTTTCCTGTCCAGTGTTGCTAATTTGTTTAGTATGCAGTCGTGAATTTTGTAACTCTAAGTAATGATTGGAACAGCTATAGTATTGATGCCAATTACTTTAATATTTGCATTCAGCTTTCTTTAAGTATAAATCTAAATCGTCTATAATATCCCTTCCTAATCTTTTCTTTCGTTTGTATGTGTTGTACAGTCTAGCTCATTGATTCCTAAGTATTTATATGTCTGTGTTCGATCAAATTTTCTTGTCTCATTTTCTCTATCTTGTATGATATTCGTGTTGTTAATTAATTTTCTTCTCTTCAAGCTCGCTTTGGCGCATTTTCTAAGCCGAATTTTATATTGATTTCTTCAGTAAATCCGTGTAATGTCTGCAGTAAAGTTTCAAGTTATTTATTATTTCCAGCATACAACTGCAGATCATCCATACACAAAAGATGATTGATTGTTCCTTTTTTTCGTAGCATTTGCAGCTACATCCAGTTCTATTTAACAAAGGTGGGTAACGGTATCAATTCCAAACTGAAAAGAAGGGGAAAGTGATTGCCCCCTTGAAATATTTTTCTCTAAAGAAAGGAAAGCAGCTTAGTTTTTATAATTTCCACTTTCAACTCTAACTTCGAAACTCTTTGCTATTTTCGCATGACATGATTTATTGTCGCTATTGTTGTTGCTTCCCTGGGTAAGTATGTTGAAGGCGCGTGGCTCAGTGGTTAGGGCATTCGGCTCACGATCGTAAGGTTGTGAGTTCAATCCCCGGCGATGCGTTGAGTCCCTGAACAAGACACTTTATTTCACGTTGCTTCAGTCCACTCAGCTGAGTAGTACCTATAATTCAAAGGGCCAGCCTTGTTACACTCTGTGTCACACTGAATCTCCCTGAGAACTAAGTTAAGGGTATACGTATCTGTGGAGTGCTCAGCCGCTTGCACGTTAATTTCACGAGCAAGCTGTTCCGTTAACCGTCACCGACGGAGTGCTCCTCTCCCTCTCTATGTTGAATTCACAGTATGTATGTATTCCGGTTTATCACGTTCTGAATTCCAATCCCACCGAAGTCAATTGTCATTCACCCCTTCGGAGTCGATATAGTAAGTATTAATCAAGCATTAGGGGCGATGGTATCGAATAATACCTACTCCTCCTTAAAATTGCTGGCTTTGTGCCTAAATAAGAATTCCTTATTTACTTCAGACCAATAGACGTGTATGCGGCAACAGGGTCCGGTCGACTAGATTTCTTTAGGATCCCAGAGTGTTCCTTAGTAAAGTCCCACTCCCTATCGCTAATGGGAGATAGGAACGGTATCTTAAATGTACTCTTGAACTGAAGGGAATGTGAAAGTCTCACAAACCTTTTCAGATGTTTTCAACTGGATGACAAGTAGACTAGATTATCTAAATGTACCAATATGGACGTGGACAAATCACATCGAGTCATCCAGATAATGTCTAGATAGAGCGTTTTGTAGGCCAGTAGATAGAGACAGCATAAAATCGTACAATTTAAAATTGTCAGCTACTCAGGCTACAATTTTATTATCTGTACGATCGATCTACATAGACTTCGTAAACAAGGAGCCGGTCACTGGAAGTTGAACGCGTCGCACTCGGCATGCCAAGCTTACAGAAACAGGATTAGTGAATTAGTGTAATAGGCGTTGACTAGGCTACTTGTCAACCACAAGTGGTGGATCGCCTTGAAAGAGTGATAAGAGTGGTTCGATAAAGATGTAGGGACAGGGAAAACTAGAATAATGGGAGAATAGTGGGGGATCGAAAATTAGAAGAGGCAGTTAGAAAAGGCATCGTGACTGACGTGTTTGCGGCGAGACTGGCTCTTGACCAGTTCTTCAACCCGAATCATGAAGGCTGTGTTGTCAAAGCTAAGGCACGTGCTCTAAGACACGAGAGAACGAAAGCTGCTCGATTTGTCCAAGTGAGAGAAACGCAAACTTAACGTGGCAAGAAAGCCACAATTCGATCTTTGGTGGACTATGATGGGTCCATGTTTCACGATGCCAAGTAGATGTGTGCAGATTTTCAGCAGCAGTTTCATTTTGATATGAACGAATGTGTCTTCAGCTAGTTACCTCAAAACTGGAGTTTTACTAAATTTTGCAGGAAGAATATTTTTTCCTTTCTGATTTATTTTACAAACAAGGGTCTTCAGAATATATGGCTGTGTGCATTCAGGATAGACAAACATGCTTTGACGCAGATGTACATTTTCATTTCACGTGTCTTTAAATTTATTTGAATACGGCGAGTGTTTCTCATCACCGTAAAGTAACAATGAACATAACCACGCAGTGTAAAGCTATAGCGCATCTCGACTGAAAGGGGACGCCATAAGGGCGGTGTACGCAATTGACATCGACATAATGATGTGAGATATCTTAGAAATCGAGATGATCAACACCACATGGAAGGAAAACTAAGGAGTGACAGGGGGTACTCATAAACCAGAGCATGTCGGTGGGCCTTCTAACTTAATAACCTGAAAAGATCAGTCCACATCAACCAATGTAAGCGGGTCGAAATACCGACTGATTTATTCAAGTGCCTGGTGCCTGGTTCGAACCAAACTTCCGGGTAGGTAGGAAGTGGAGATGTTTAAGGTAACCAGTCTCACCCAGAAATTCTCCAAGAGAAAGCTTTCTCTGAAAAACCGGACAAAGATGGCAAACACACACATTGTCTCCGTTATAAATTACTGTCTGATCATTTAGGTTTGCTTAAGTTTTCCGCCGATTAGATAGAAGTATTTGCTCTTCTGCTTCTTGTGAAGGAGACACGTTCCACTGGTCAGAAGTTACATCTATTTATGAATCGCATTTGAGACACTCTGTGGTGTGAAGTGGTGGTCACATGTATTAGTACATATATTGTCTTTCATATGTTCTTACAAGTATGCCCTGCCTTTATACTTTTATTAAACTGATAGATTTATAGGAAATTTTGTTTTGCAGGTGAATAAGTATTATGTAACTGACATCAGTATTTATTTTATTGGGATATAAAATTTAAAAAAAAAAAAAAAAAAAAAATCAACAGAACAACAAAACGAAGTGATATCTATCAACAGGAAGCTTAAACCTGGCCAGCAAACTAATTGAAGAAACATTGTAAAGATAAATAGTCAAATTTAATCTATAAAAGCTTGAATGTTATAGCATGTCACATACGTTTGTTCACGATAACGTACAGCGATAAAGGACTTTTAATATTGAATGAAATTGGTTAAGAGATTTATACTTTGAAGAGATAAGACGCCAAGCAAAATGTTGTATGTAAATACGCAATATAAATGAAGAATTGATAAATGAGCAGAGTAACGATTTCTTTATAAAATAAGGACGATACAAATACAGCAACACTAAATCTTCCTACTTTATGCAGCAGGCCAGTAACTTATGGGGGGAGGGCGAACGTCGATTACACCCGAACGGACGAAAGGCAGAAGTTGATTTCGGCAGGATTTGAGCTTAACGTAAAGAGCCGAAAGAAATGCTGTAAAGAATTTTGTCCGACACAATAACCATTTTGCCAGCTCATCACCTTAATAAAAACAATAATAATAGTTCTTTCTGAAATTTCTTGGTGGGGCTAGTCCGTTACATCGGCTCAACTGGTACTTAATTTATCTACTCGGAAAGAACGAAAGGCAAAGTCAACCTCAGTTGTACAATATTCGGTGGGATTGAGGGAGGAGTAGAGCTGATCATATTGACCCCCGTACTTATTCTTTTCGGGAAGCAACAGCAATAGCGACAACAATGATAGTTTTTCTGTCGTCCTTCTACCAACACCTCGAGGGTGAGGGTAATGTCAGCCCGTGCTTTTTGCAGCTTTATTAGCATGGCCGTTCGGGTCAGACATATATCCTTCTGTAGTACATCCATCCTATATAGTTCTGTGCCATTCACAGCCGTTGCTGTGAATGTATTGCTGTTGTTGACGTCGTCATTAACAATGAAAATGTTGCCGTTTAAGGTGTCGAGGCTACTGTTGTTTTTGTTTTTTACCTCTATCATAATGTTTGCTGTTGTAGTGGTGATGGTGGTGGTGGCGGAGTAGGTAGTGGCAATGCTCGTAGACTTATTTGCTGCTGTTGATTGATGTCCTTTTCCTTCTTTCAGTCATCTGGGCAGAAGACCCTCATGGACAACTGAACCTTCTGTCCAGAACAACAAGCCTGATTAATCTCCATTGCACGCCCTCAACAAGGAACAGCTTCAGGATAGCGCTAAGGTCATCTATTAACAAACTTATGTTATTCTAAAAGTGGCCAACATTTACAAGAGGAGTTTGATCGGCTCCACCATATAATATAGTTTGTCATATACTACATATATTATCACATTCTTTTTCCTACAACTTTCCGCTACCTTCAACAACTCCCTGTACAACGCATTTGATATTGCTCTTTATTTCTCCTGACATTCTGCATTCAAGCATAATTCACATGCAAGTTTGATACCTCACGGACTCTGTCAACAGAGACCTTGGAAATATCTTTCAACGGAGGCCATGACAATTTCGTCTCTTTCAACAGCAAAATGACACAATCATTATGTTACACTACCAAGAACACAATATTGCACATCACTTTAAACATGAACAACACGCAACTAGAATCCTCAAAGTCACAACAAATACAAATTCTAGGTGTCCCTATCTCTAAGGTTCTTTGCAGGTGAGCACATAACCTGAACAAGCTAAAAGTTCATCTCAAAGGCTGTGCTTCCTCCTCAGAGCAGGAAAATAATTCATACCTACAAGAAACTAACGGTCTGCAAAGCCCAGGTGAGATCTCCCAATGGAGTACTGCTACACACAGAAACATTCTCAACTACATAAAAAGACGTTAGACGGATTGCCGAGTCGTTGCTAATCAACCTACTCCAATTTCTGGCCCACAGATATGTTGTCCCTCCGCTTTTCTTTTTCTACCATTACCACAATGTTCCCACTCCTTGGACTTACTTAGTCTTGTGCCACCTCCAACCAAGTCCTCCTGATGCACTCGTCTTTCTTCTTCTCGTCATCTAGATTGTTTCTATTCTAGCCCTAATACTAACTACTACATTAAATCGTTCCTCCCCAGAACTTTTGTCATTCAAAAGTCGTCTCTTGCCATCGCCTTACAACTCAAGAGGGCTAGTAAACACGTCATCTCACTTGTCGGAGAAGGCTAGTGACACAGACCACCACCTACCAGAAAATGAACAGTCCAGACAATCTCTGTGGCATTTGAACGTTGACAATTGAATTTATCGTATTTACTGGCGTAATGGACATCTTTTTTAATTTTTAAAATGTATCAAACAATTGCTCTGCTTCTAATGCGGCCGATATACGGATGGGAGACTGAGTGTTGTAAGTTAAGGGGCTGGGTAAGAGTAATTCCGTAGGCACGATAATTGTCACTAATACGAGGGGCGTCCATTAAAGATTTCTCCTGATCCACTTCCGATTATTGCAGGAAAAGGAACTTGTATAGGTATAATTATGCATGTCTGTAGATGTCACATTGTAAATTGCAGCCTTCCACTAGTATTCGTTTATCTTTTACGGCTGCTGGAGTGATTAAAGTGTTATAATGAAGGCAACTGAATGCAAATCAGTGATCAGGTTCTTATACTTGAAATGTCGTTCACCAAAAGTTTGTGGGGACGATGCACCATCATATGACTTAGTCCAGCACTAGCATAGCCAGTTCAAATGTGGTCGGACATCGGTGGAAATTGCTCCTATTTCTGGACGACCACATTCCGCCATTAATGACGACATCCTCCATAAAGTAGAAACTGCTATTTTGGAGGATCGCTGCATAACTATTCGGCAACTAGCCCAAGAAGTGTAGATAAGTGTATGGTCCGTAGAAAAAAATCATTCACGATCATTTGCATAGGTGGAAGTTGTCTGCACAATGGATTCCCCCGATGCTCACACCTTTTCAGAAGCAGGAACGAGTCAATTGTTCTCAGGCACTTTTGGCAATGTGCCAAGTAAACGAGGAATACATTTTCGATTGACTTATCACACAGGATAAAACATGGGTCCATCAGTATGACCGTGAGACTAAAGTCTAGTCGAAGCAATGGAAGCATGATAACTCACCACTTCCAAAGAAGGTTCGTGTCCAACACTCAGTAGGCAAGGTGATGCTCACAGTCTTTTGAGACCAGCGCAGAGTAGTGGTGATGGATTTTCTGGCAAAGAGTACCACAGTTAACGGAGCATATTATGCTTCTCTGCTGCGGAAATTGCGGCACACCATCAAAGCAAAAGTGTGGTATGCTGGCAAAAGGAGCCTGCCTCCTCCAAGACAACGCCCCAGATCACAATGCGCATATTTTCCAGATAAAAGTACACTCCTGCAGCGATGAAATCCTTCCTCGCCCCTTACTCTTCCGACCTCACACCATCTGACTTCCACTTCCTTCCAACCATGAAATCTTTTTTGAAGGGGAAGCACTTTTCGGTTGATGATGAATTTATTTCCGAGGTAAATAAAGTCTTGGATATAGACGCAACCTACTGACTTCTACAGATGAGGTCTTCACAGCTGCATAAAGCGATGGGAGAAGTGTGTCACCATTGGTGGTGGCTATATAGAGAAGGACTAATAACTAGGCCATGTTTCGCTTAGCCCAATTCTTGGGAAGTGTGTCAGGGGAAATCTTTAATGAACGCCTCCCGAAACACAATTATGAAAGCAAGCCAAAATATCGTAACGGTATGTTGGCGGTTATGTAGGGATGTCACATCATCTTGTTATACCTCCTTCTCCAGCAAAGATAACCCATACCTGATATGTATCTTACATTATTTGATGACTATATTTCGTTGAAGAAACATTTTAAAATTAGTTAAATGAAAAATCTCGGAGGTGAAAGGAATATTAAACCGCCTATCAGTTACTTGCAATGAGTGGACGATAACAAAACCAAAGCGGTGGTGTATCGCCCTGGTGAATCGCAGTAACACAACATCATAGCCAAAAATATCAGTTATACATCCTGTAAGACAATTATCTCTACTAAAATATAAACAACTATACAGCTGATCTGAAAGAAAATAAAATTGAAATATAATACTCGAATAACGTAATCCATATAAGATAACTTAACGATCTCATGCGATATTCCAGTCTGCCGTCAGAGCATTGCCTTTACTTGCGATGACTCATACACTCACTCCACAAATCCACTTTAAAACATCTTTCAATGAATCTATGATGAAACCTACTAAACTTCTTTTTCCCCACAACATACGTTTGTAAAATAAGGTGCGTCATATGTGAGGGTGTGTCTTCTGCATCGGCAAACATGGTAAATAGTGTAAAGTAATTAACAAGTCGCTCAACTTTATCTGTCATAAAAAAAAAAAAAAAAACCTTAGCATTTATTTATTTATAAAATCGGATCATAGCCATACATTTCTGGTGGTGATTGGAGAGATTATAATCAATTATATTGATTTCTGTCATTGGTACGAACGACGTATCTGATAAGGATAGTATTGTCGATTATTTCGATCTCAGTTTTGCATAGGTACACTCCACACATTTTTGTATGTAGGGGAATGGTAGTTACTTTATTTTGTCCACCCGCAGAAGAATAAAAACTACGGGTGACTTGTGAGGTATATGAACCCAAAACCTTGAAACCACGTGATTTACCATTGCGCAGCACCTTATGTAAGAAGTAAGTTATTCTGCTGTAGCTTTGGGCTAATCAATGACTACTGAATAAAGTTGGTTGACAGAAACTGCGCAGAACCCTGCTTTATATTATACTAGCAGAAATACCCGGCGTTGCCCGTTTTAGGGATTCACACAGACAGACAGACAGACAGACAG
>NC_142933.1:120176562-120189062 GCF_046866305.1 Octopus bimaculoides | reverse complement strand
ATTTAATTACTGAATTGAATTCTTTGGATAAAATCGAAACTGCTGTGAGAGAATATGTTGAATTTTTTAATTTAATAAATTATGTTATGCTACATCTCCTTTTTATGAATTTTAATATAAATATATATATATATATATATATATATATAGAAAGAGAGAGAGAGAGAGAGAGAGAGAGAGAGAGAGAGAGAGAGAGAGGGAGAGAAAAATAGACATAGAAGTGTGTGTGTGTGTGTGTGTGTGTGTGTGTGTGTGTGCGTGTGTGCGTGTTTGTGGGTGTGTGTGTTTGTGTGCGTGTTTGTGGTGTGTGTGTCTGTTTGTGCGTGTGTGTGTGTGTGTGTGTGTGTGTGTGTGTGTGTGTGTGTGTGTGTGTGTGTGTGTGTGTGTGTGTGTGTGTGCAGTAGAATAACTGAAACGGGAAATTCTAGAAAATTCAGGAAAAGTTGGAAGTTTCCGAAAATATGTTCATTTATTTCATAAGAAACCGTTTTTATTTTCTGAAATATTGATTTTTAACATAGGCGTCGGTGACAAATACATGTTGACATGAATACTTTAGTATTTGATCGTTATGGTAAGGCGGCGATCCGGCAGAAACGTTAGCACACCGGGCGAAACGCTTCGCGGTATTTCGTCTGTCTTTACGTTATGAGTTCAAATTCCGCCGGGGTCGATAAATTAAGTACCAGTTGCGTACTGGTGTCGATCTAATCGACTGGCCCCCTCCCCCAACTAAACGGCATCAGAAAACATTATTCTCGTATGGAGGCTTCTACGTTGGTCGGTTTGTTATCTCTGCTTCACGCTATACTAGTCACTGATGCAAAAATCACTAATTTTCTCGGTACCTGTTGTTTTCTTTACATAGCAGAAGATGTTTTATTGGACGTCCTCGTAGTTCTGCCAATCCAACAGTTTTGTTTGAATATTGTATCAAAATACTTAGCGAATGATTAATATCAAAAACAAACAATTTCATCACAAATGATATGTCGGTAAGGTATGAAGTCTAAATATATTTACGAATTTTGATCAAACATAGAAATGTTGCATAACAAAACTGCAAAATGAAATCCAAAATAAAACAAAAAAATATTAAAAATTAACTTATAAAAAATATCAAAACACTTAAGATCAGTAACCAGGCGTGGCTACATGGCTACATGGCTACATGGCTACATGGCTGCATGGCTGTGTGGCTGCATGGCTGTGTGGCTGTGTGGCTGTGTGGTAAGAAGCTTGCTTCCCAACCACATGGTTCCAGGTTCATTCCCATTGCGTGGTACTTTTGGCAAGTGTCTTCTACTGTAGCCTCGGGCCGACCAAAGCCTTGTAAGTGGATTTGGTAGACGGAAACTGAAAGAAGCCTGTCGTATATATATATATATATATATATACATACTTTAAAGCTGAGTGTGTGTGTGTGTGTGTGTTGCATCTATAGAAATCCACACCTTACAAGATAGCAATCTGGGAGTCGCACAAAAGGATTCCTCATGGAACAACAGCAAGATAGTAATAAAGACTGGACAATTGGATAAAAAATAACTCGTTTTCTCTAAAATTCAATCGCAAAAGGGCCTTTACTATCTCCAATTGCGAATAACTTTTTTTAGCAACAATCAACAGTGGTTTCACATTGTTAAATTGGGTGTTCATTAGAAGGGTAACAATTGGCAGAATCGGTAAAGCGCTTGTGATATTTAGTTACGTCCCTGTCTGTTCTGATATCCCGCCAAAAGCTACGAACTCCGAACTCGTCCTTGCTGGATCGATACAATAAATACCAGTCAAAAACTGGGTTCGATATATTCTACTATTTTCCCCTTCTTACTAGAAGAAATAAACTCGTGTCATTGCGCCAAAGTCAGAAATAAGATTTTACCAAAGTGCAAAACTGTAACAGAATGCTGCATACAACAAAAAAGAACTAATAGAATTACCCGGTTTTGGTTGGGTTTATTCATACGAAACTCAAAGATACAACATTTATTTGTTAAAATTTATTTTTAATTATATAAATTATTTAAATTATTTGTTAAAACATATAAATTTTAAGAAAAATGAACGGTCGCAAAATACTGACCAATCATTCTAAGTCAAGGGCTTTAACGTTTTTTTAGTTTTCCCACCTATTGTATTTGAATAAAGACTTCGAAATTCGAACTTCGAGCTGTCCATGAAAAAGCAGGACTCTTCTAACTGCCGTCCATCTATCTTTTACATCTAGCCTCGATATTTGTTAATAATCAAAACTTTTATTATTCATAATTAAGATTTTTGATTTAGGAGACCAACTTTTGTTCATTAAAAAAATCATATTCCTGTTTATAAAAAAGAAAAAGATTCTTTATAGCAAGTATATATTCGACATTATTAATAAATTTTATTTATTCTTTAATAAAAAAAAACGCTGTTTTACTAAGGAGTTGTCTTTGAAAAGATGTGCTTCAATGCAAAAATTACAGGTACCTAAGAATAGGTCTTCGCCCTACGATTGGAAACATATACAGAGATATATTCACCATCCACCCATCCATCAATCCGTCCGTCCGTCTGTTCGTCCGTCCGTCCGTCCGTCCATCCATCCATCCATCTACATATTCCGTCCACTATTCTTGGGAAGGCTCTGTGGGGGTGGATCGAGTCCTCAGGCACCTCCTCCGTAGAATCCATCAGAAGCTACTGTCATTAGACTTTTCAGCTGTATTCCCAAGCGTGACCCCCTGCGATTATGAATATTATCGAATCATCGATAAGAAGCCTTGCACAAGTTATTTCAGACATGGAATTAGATAGAAGATTGTCATCGTAAATAGAGAATCCTCAATATTTAAGCTAATATATCATCTCTGCTAGCGAGAAAATGAGAGAAAACTTACAATATTAGGAAAAAAATAAAGTAAAATAAATAAAGAAATGTTTCTCTCTTCAAGCAAATATAGAAAATTTTTTCTCACCATACATGCAAAAGTATAATATAAACGTCAGTAGTATGCGCAATTTTCAAACAGGAAACAAATAATAATCATTCATTCTGTTCGCGATATAGATACCATATTTTTAAATATGCATCATATAATTCTTATGGCTTAATTGCAATTTAAGCCATGGTGACTTGCACAAGGAAACAAAAACAGGCGTATACTGGAATACAGTCACTTCGAACATTGTCAAGGACACAATTAATTTGATTTAGCGATGTTGTATAAGAATTATTTCATTTGACAAAGTGAAGAAAAAAATGTAGGCAAAATTCTTAGAATGTTACGTAAATTTTAATTTCAAAATTATCTTCCTTTCTTTCTTTCTTTCTTTCTCTCTCTCTCTCTCTCTCTCTCTCTTTCCTTCCCTGTTTCTTTCCCTGTTTCTCTCTCTCTCTACCTTTCTTCTCCCTGCCGCTCTCTTTCTCTCTCGCATAACCGGCAAGATAGTGTTGTGACAAAATACATCGAAGGAAGGCGATAAATCACTTGTCATGGATATTACTCGGATTCATTCACCAACCATTTGGCGCCACATTTCTTTCCTACCGCACCACCAATGAGAAATGTGTGAACGCTACCATGATCAATTAGCCAGTTTTTAGTGCCTTATCAGAAAGAGAGTAAAGCTATTCTGTTTTCTTATTGATGCTGTACGAGTTATATTCCTCCTGAGGTATACCCTTATCTATAATTTCGTTAATTCCTATAGAAAAGAACACAAAAATTACCGCTACATTGTCACTCGACTCAAATAAAATAGTAACCAAATCGACTTCAATCAAAACCAAATCAACTTCGCAACCTCGTAAAAAAAGGACAATGGTTAATGCGACCTTACATACATTGTAGCTAAAAATCAAATAGAACAGGATGGTCACAGAGGGATTACTATTCATCATAGGCCTGCTTGACGAAAGTTGGTGACTAAACGACAACAACAGCACCGACAACCTAAAACTCGAAATCTCGTTTACCTAAAATCTCTCTATCTCTGGCTGTAGACCCCGTGGTGCGTTGAGTACCAGTAGGAAAACAGTGGAAAGATAGAAGAACCAAGAACCAGTGCCGGTACCAAAATGCTTAGCGCCTCCAGTCAGTCCTACAACATTTCCCTCCTTTTCTCAGCCCTAAAACCTGCCCCGGTTTTCTCAACCTCCCTCTGTTCGCCCACATGAACAAATTTTTCTGCGAATTCCTTCAGCCATAACTCTCTTTACACAACGTGAAAAATACAGTCGAAAAATTATAGTTGCCTCACGCACAAGAAATGTGTAGGATTATTATCGCGTATATCGCTGAGCAAATCTGTTATCAGACAGAACTGTAAATGTTCCACACCTGATCATGTGACACGTCATAACACCATACAGCTCTCTCAGCTCAATCACCCCCCTCTACTCCTATCTCGTCCACCCTCCTCTCTTCTGAAAGGGATTTTTCATATTCTATTACTGAGATTTCGAGTTTTTAATTGAAGTAATACATTTTAAGTTGTTCAGGATTTGTGTGGCACCGTAGATTTTAGTGCTTCCCAACGCTTTTTAGACTGTGGGTGGGTTTCATGAACCGGGGGATCCCGCGCATAACAAAACACAATATATCATATAATATATAATTTAATTATCAGATATAAAATGCAAAAACAACCTGCAGACTGCAGTTGTCAATAACATAGAAATAAAATTTAATGATTTATTCTTACTGAGTAGTCCGGTATAAAAAGATGATCCGTTGTTCGGTGCTGGTCCACGCTCCTGTAATTAGAAAGCCTTCTGTTGATGATCGCCTTGTCTGCCTTGCGTGTAGCACCGGCCCTGTTGAGAACAGAGCACGATTTCGATTTTTCATTAGATCCAATATAGAATATAAAAATGGCATGAATATCACACAATTATATTTCTCCTTATCTAAGAATATGAATGACAACTTGCGCCTATGCAATAAATCAATTTATTGATCTCTTACGATAAATAAATTAATAAATAAAAACATATCTTATTTATTTAAAATAATCCCACTTAGGCAGGGTACTTCATTCTGTTTACGGTAATTCCAAACAAATGTTGCGTATTTAGCTGTTTATTTTAACGATTAAATTCATTAAATTCACTAAATAAAATTTTTCTCAATAAAATCCGTTATCTCAAGCTGTAATAATACTGAATATTTAAAATGACACAAGTAAAATGAAACAGCTTGTGCCAAATAATATTGGCTTTTCATGCACACACACTGACACACGCGTGCACAACATATGCATATATATACGCACACAACATATGCATATATATATATATATATATATATATATATATATATATATATATATATATATATATATATATATATATATATATACAGACACACACGTACGCTAATACACACACATATACATACAACGCATAATGTACAGACAGATACACACATACATTCACGTAATACAAGAAAATACGTGAACATTGAGGAATTGTAAGCTTTAGGGTTATCTAAGATATTACGCAAATGATTAGCACGTGAATAAATAATGAACTGGAGGCTTTTACAGAAAGCCGTGTTCTCGTACTATCATGTCAGCAAACAACGCCATCATCTTCTGCTGATTTGCTTTGACAAGTGTTTGCTTCTATGATCGGAAATATTTCAATATATAACATTGAAAAGATTTAAGTTTTGCTTTCCCATTAACATTGATAACTTTTGACTTAGCACTGAGGCAATTATACTTGTAGGCGACAGTCGACGAAGGCGAAACAATACAGTCGCTTGTGCTGTTAGAAATAATAGTCAAAGTTCGTTCATGCTAGAACATCGAGTCTTAAGGAAGATAAGAAAATAACTAAATAATAGACGGGGCAAAATAGTTATGACTGAAGGAATGCCTTTGACCAAAGGTTGAGCTTGTGTTAAAAAAACAACGTTTAACCGAAAAGCTGAAATGTCTAGGTACTTTCCAAGGAAAACATGGAATATCATATCATATCATATCTGTCTGTCTGTCTGTCATTCTATCAAACTTTCTACGACGGGAGCAGGCGAGATGTGTCTGTTAGAGCCAGAATGAATAAAACGAGTACACTTTGTGTACTTGTCTATTTGCAACGCCTTTGTGTCTATGTAAAACTTAGCTGTGCATCTTCGCTAGAAAATGGATCATCGGCCAGTGAAATCATAGAATATATATATTCATTCATCTTAAGATGGTTATACATAACACAGCAAACTGGTAGAATCATTAATATACCGGGCAAAATTCCTAGCGGCATTTCGTCCATCTTTACGTTTAAATTTCGCTGAAGTCAACTTTACTTATCATTTTGAGGTCGATAAAATAAGTACCAGTTAAGCACTGGGGTTGATATCATCAACTTCCCCCGAACTTAGTGGCTTTATGCCAAAATTTGAAATCAATATATCCACATATACACCTCATTTTACTTAACTCGTATTATTTCAAGTCATTTTTAGATATCATTATCACCCAAAACGTAATTATTCTATTTCATTGAGTTCTTTACTAAACTTTGCACGAATATTATTGATATATCTACGAAATACTTTATTCCTGTTACAAATACACACACAGACATGCACGCATATTGTATAAAAGGAGCAAGAGAAAAACTACTGAAAATATTTGTCGGGTATAATCATATGCTTTTGCCTGATGTTTTATGTCGTAACTTTAAGTTTCCTATTTATACAATCAATGAAACGGTTTGGTGCTGTATAAAGAAAAAAACTTGCTTTTGACCAACACGGTGTCGGGCACTTAATATTTTGATTACTTACACAGAAATCACTTATTTTGTCTTTTATCTTACTCGTTTCAGTCATTAGTCTGAGGCCATGCTGGAGCACCCCCTTGAAGAATTCCAGTTGGACGAATCGACCCTAGTACTTATTTTTAAAGCTTACTACTTATTCTATCGGTGTCTATTGCAGAACCGCTAAGTTACGGGGTCATAAACAAACAAAGACTGGTTGTAGTAATTGTGGGGGACAAACGTAGACACAAAGACTCGCGCGCGCGCTCTCACCCACCCACACATAATAGATGCGACGGGCTTCTTTCAGTTTCCACCTACCGAATCCACTCACAAGGTTTTGGTCGGCCCGAGACTATTATAGAAGATACTTACCCAAGGTGTCACGCAGTGGGATTGAACCCGGAACCATGCGTCTGGAAAGCAAACCTCTTACCATACAACCACACCTGCCGCCCATGAGTCGCTTTTAGACATAATACCAGTCTTTCCACAATAACAGACACGGACATAGGCACCTATAAAAAGACATGAATATGCATGCACAAACATACACACATACACATTTGTATGCATGCTTGTGTGAGGGAATGGGTTTTCTAATTTGACATATATGGACGTCACAAGTACATATTTCGGATTTTGTTCGCTGAGAATGCTCTACAACTAAATGGAAAATAGTCGAATTATAACCAATACCTAAGTGAAGTGAGTAACCGTAAGAATGGATCTCGATGCCCATATACTCTTATGTGTTTATATTGGGAAATTTGCTCGTATTCAATGTTACGGCAACATTCTATGTTTCTGTTACAACTCGTTTCTTCAGCATACATAGAAAACTCTGCTATAAATTTGAAGTCGGCCAAAAGGTGCTGATTATAAAGCAACCAGAAAGTAGAAGGTGAAAGACCACTCATGTTTATAGGCAATGCCAACAAGCCTGCCTTAAAAGAATACTGAAAATACCTCCTGAGGGCCTAATAAGCAAAGATATTAAATTAGAAAATATTACATTATTACATAAATCAATTCTCTCTCTCTCTCTCTCTCTCTCTCTCTCTCTCTCTCTCTCTCTCTCTCTCTCTCTCTCTCTCTCTCTCTCTCCACACACACACGCACGCGCGTGAGCACGCACACAGACTACGTATGATACATACTAATTAGTTTCATTGAAGGATTAATTCAGAGCATTCTATGTGTATTTAGAAATTGGAGCTTATGATCAGTTTTATATATATATATATATATATATATATATATATATATATGATATACTGATATAACTTGTAAGCACTCAGATGTTCTTTCTCCACAAACATGAAGAGAGATAGCCATCACTAGTTTATAAATATGTACACACAGGCAACAGTGGTAGAAGAATGGAAAGGATTCGACATGATACATTACCGTACATGCATAATGACACCAAGGACAAGTTAAGAGTAAATGATAAATTCACCGGGTAGACAAAAATGCAGGTGGCCCATACTTTTTCGAACATACATACTAGCATACATACGTACACACATACAGCACACATGTACACATATATCTATATCAATACATATATGTGTGCTTTTGTATATCTGTGTGTGTATGTGAGAGAGAGAGAGCGAGAGAGAGAAAGAGGACATATATATATATATATATATATATGTATTGATATAGATATATGTGTACATGTGTGCTGTATGTGTGTACGTATGTATGCTAGTATGTATGTTCGAAAAAGTATGGGCCACCTGCATTTTTGTCTACCCGGTGAATTTATCATTTACTCTTAACTTGTCCTTGGTGTCATTATGCATGTACGGTAATGTATCATGTCGAATCCTTTCCGTTCTTCTACCACTGTTGCCTGTGTGTACATATTTATAAACTAGTGATGGCTATCTCTCTTCATGTTTGTGGAGAAAGAACATCTGAGTGCTTACGAGTTATATCATTTTACGAATATCTTATATATTTATTTTCTCTTTGTTTTCGTGGAGAACAAAGCTAAGAATCCTCATATTTAATGAGCGATCATCTAACCATCTCTCATACAAGCAGAAGTGACGTCATTTTACTACGTATGCATGTATCCGTACATATGTGCGAGAATATGTACTTAAAGCACGCACAGGCTATCACACATGCAAACTGCTTCTTTTTAATCTCTATTTTTCTCTTTATTTATCAACTCTTCAAGCGGTTTTTTTTTCGGGTAGATGCAGGGAATATATTAGAATATATCAAAGTGTATGCTAAGTTACGCCCTGATTTAATGGATTTCATGGCATTTTCACTTGTCACGTTTTCCAAAACATATTTACTCATTTATTCAAGGCCGTTTATCAAATGTCACTGTGCACTCATCAGTCTTTTAAGACCCTAAATAGTTTAGATATTTCTCTGTCCTCCGTTATAGCACCAGTCAATCATACATTTTTGTTCATGGGAAGATTTGAACTTTACTATACAAAGTATAAAAATACTCCTCGGTTCTAAAAACCACATATCCTTGAACAGTCAGTTTCTGCTGTCTCTGATGTAGCGAAACAGAGTTAGTGAAAATCTATGGCCTTATGGTTTAGGTGTTCGATTCATGATAATAAGATTATAGTTTCAATTCCATTAAGGTAATTCGATCTCTTCTCTCTTCCCCTTTATATCCCGTTCAATGTCGTCTTTTTATTTGCATGTAAAAAGCGGGGTTCCAGTAGAGTCTTAGCTCTGATATCTAAACCAAACTTACGGCTATCAATAGTATCGGAGTGGTGTGTTTGGAGAGTGAAGGTAATGAGCATTCTTCCTGCTAAGTTTGAACAAAAGATAACAGACGACCCAAGTTGACGAATCGCTAACCTTTCCAACTGTAAGCCAGCGTTCTACTGATGTGGTAAATCATAATCGTAGCGGAATAAAATATTGGTTTCAAATTTTGGCACAATGCCATCAAGTTCAGCGCAGCAGGTAATTTACATCGAGCCCATTGCTCAACTGGTAATTATTTTATCGACTCTGAAAAAGTGAAAATGAAAGTCGACCTCGGCGGAATTTGAACTCGGCTCGTAAAGACAGACGAAATGCCGCTAAGCATTTTACCCGTATGCTGATGATCCTTTTCTACTCTAGGCACAAGGCCCGAAATTTTGAGGGAGGGGTCCAGTCGTTTAGATCGACCCCAGTACACAACTGGTATTTATTTGATCGACCTCGAAAGGATGAAAGGCAAAGTCGACCTCGGCGGAATTTGAACTCAGAAAGTAAAGACAGACGAAATACCGCTAAGCATTTCGCCCGGCGTGCTTAACGTTTCTGCTAGCTCCCCGCCTTATATAGCTGAATAAAATATTGCGAAGGAAAAAAAGAAAAAATAGTAACTGGAATAAAACATTTATTTCTTTGAATGTACATCAAGTTTAATTCTTAGATCTTTCTTCGCTCATTCCATTAAAAAATATATCCCATAAAATGTAAAAATGTAATACATTAATTCTAAAAGTAAAGCATACATAGGAATTAGTTGAAGTAGTTAGATGCAAGAAGGCTTTTAAACGTAGCTGTTGCTTGATGTTTAAACACTGCCACACTTCTTAGATTTCCCGAGACTTTCTCGTTTCCATGCCTACAGTTTCTTTTTTCTTATTTTTGTGACTTATCACTTGTCTCTCTATTTACTCGCTCAGGAAGTCATAAATCTAATGAAGATGACAGGACAATAAATCAAACAAGAATTATTTAGAGTAAATATTTCACTACTTGAAATTCAGCTTTGGTAAGTGCCTCATGCACGCCTTAATAAAGGATTAAGGAAACATTTTAGTATATCGGAGCCTACTTACCATATAAGGCTAAAATATTTTTAGGAGTGTACTTAGTGTCATTTGTAAATTGATATGAATTTTACATAAATACACATGAATACCGGTATTTAAGAAGTTTTTTGTTTACATCAGCTATGCGGATGCGTTTATATGTAAAATAAATGTATATTATGTTATATGATTAGAACATTTAAATGTATGGAGCAGAAGCATGATGAAAAAAAAACAGGAAGAAAATAGGAAGAAAAATTGCAGACAACGAGACAAAGTACAAAAGATTTTTCTGATAGAAATAAGTAAAGTCAAGATGGTAGTCTAAGCACATGAATCTAGACGATAGGCAAAAAGTTTTGAGCTGTCTAGTTTTATTCTATGAACAATCGTGTTAAAAAGATGAGATTTCTGTTTATTCAACAGTTTTTAGGTGTGACCATGTCTGATGCGATTACAGTATTTCAAACATGAACTTTCGTGAAGTTTAAAGTGACATCGCAAATAGAATATTAAGAAAAAGCCAGCGGTTACTTTTAGAGATTTTGTTCCATGTGACAGGATATTCTACCAACGAACTGATGATGTATTTTATTAATTCGTAAAAGTTAATTTTGTTAAGGACTGGAAAACAAAACTAAAAAGAAATACTGAAATAAATATCCCAGTTAAGTTTTGGTCGATTGTCAGTTATTGGCCTAAAGTTTGTCGTTGGTTTTAATGAATTCCATCCTGTAGCAACCACAGTAGCTATAGTTGCTTGAATTCTTTTAAATGGGGACAGCCTTAACTTGGGAGCATTCGGGTTAAGTGTTATGGACCAAATTCGTTGCCATTTAATTATTTACATGAAAAAGAACTTGGAATATATCTAAAAAGTGATGTAACAAGGAATTATCCTGTAAATTAAAATATCTCAATAAAAAAAGCTGGAAGCTAATTCAAAGCAGAAAATTTCTGGAAGAGGTTTAGCAGATATTTTCCCATTATATCCAGCATGCGTTTGAAAATCTTACGGTGCTATTCCAGAAAATATGGGTCGTGAATTACGCGAATAGTGGTAGGACTTCGTGTCATGCTTAATATTTACAAAAGATATGCCCAGAAAAAATTGCTTCCTAAATACAATTTACCGAAGATAATCGCTTTCGTGTCTGAGATTCTGGACCGTCTTCGTTTGTATACTAGATTGAATAAATGCACTCACTCCAGAAATCATTTTCTTTATGGAATCCCGTTCGCACGACTTACTTTTCACAAGACAGACAATAAAGTCACGTAGCAAATTAAAAATGGTTTTTCTCTTCTATTTCTTATATGTATTTCAAACTTTTCTGATTTTATAATTCTTCACGAATCAATTCAAATCATTATATGTTTTCTTCCGTCAGTTTTTTTTTTATAATCTTTATTTCACTATTCTATTTCTCTTTATTGATTAAATCATTTAATTTATATGGTTACGAAGATATCTGAATAGTTAGAATGTGTAAACATGGATGTTTACATATGCGTTTGTAAGCTGAAGACAATGTATATGTGTAGGCATTAATAAGTACGTACATCCACTACGTATACATACATGTGTGAATGTGTGTGTGTGTGTGTGTGTGTGTGTGTGTGTGTGTGTGTGTGTGTGTGTGTGTGTGCATGTGCGCGCGTGTGTATGCGTGTATGTGTATTTATATCAGCAATTCAAACTGTTACGGGTTCCCTTGATAACGTTTTGTTCAAATTGATTTCGGATATATCGAATTGGGTGGTATTCTGTACATTGTACCCTTCTATGTATCAAAATATGCTGGCACAATAAAAACAATAAAAACAATAAAAACAATAAAAACAATAAAAACAATCGTCGTTCCTTTGCGGTGTAGTCATCAAATAAAGATGTGATATTCTCCACTGTTGCTGTTATATTGTGTGTATTTGTATCTGGATATGTA